>NC_090266.1:942196098-942498517 GCF_040414725.1 Anabrus simplex | reverse complement strand
TATAGGGCCAATGTCTAATTTAAAGACTAGGCAAGTAGGGAGTGCTAGTCCTGATAGCCCATACTACATCAGGGAAGGAAGGAAGGAAGGATGCCCATGGGGCAAATTGTACATCGAGAAGAAGAGAACGAGTAACCACGGAAACCAGATGACTTCAACTGAAGCTGCAATTGGTGAGCTTCAATTAGATAAAGCAAGCAATTAGTAAATTCAGTAAAGTAAATTCTAAATTCCTCCACGCTTCAAGGAACTTTTCCGATTCATCTCATTTTTTTGTATAATAAATTCATTTGTATTTTACATTGCATAAATTTTCTTTCTTAAGCGATACTTAATGGTTAATTATTTAAAATCCTACCCCTGTGATTTAAGTATAAGTCTCTATGCTAGTAAATATAAATTTTGGTTTAAACCTTGGAGCCCAAACATCACATAGAGAAATGGGGAACCATGGAAAGTTAATTGTTCCTATTTGCGTGGCAATTTGCGGGCAAGCCACAAATAGTTTATTTGATATTCATGTGTCCCAAGATAATAACTTTCATCTCCCCAAGTGTTTTGATGAGGGGTTGAACAGTTACAACGTTACAGCGTCCTATCGTGGTGAGGCGGTAAATACCAAGATATCCAGTTGTGTTGTCTCAGCATATCGACAGGGTAAGACGATCTATTGGACACCGGGCCCGAATGTGCATAAACCAAAACGGTCATCACAAAGAGCATTTGCTGCGATATAACATTGTCAGGGCAGTTGTGTTCCTATTATTTCCGGTCTGTATGTGGTCGGCCTGCAAACTAATCGATCCTTTCTTATGACCACAAATACATTCATTCACATATAATTTTCATGTAAGCGGGTATTGAACTTACGTACATTGCGTGCGGTACTTATTAAACAGATATTTCAAAAACTTATGATCTTCGCCCCGAACTCGAACATCCCACCTAACATAAAAGCCCGATGCGCCACGCCTTTACCAGCTACACTACGGCTCCATACGGAAAATTGGGTACCTTATAGCAAGTATTAGGTTTACTGCTGTCACAATATCAATTTAGTGTTTCGCCGGCGTGTCAAGTTCATATGATCTAGAAGGCACACGCATGTCTTCCAGTGTTTAATACGAGTATAACATTACGGCGTCCTATCATGATAGGGATGTAAATACCAAGATATCCGGTTGTGTTGTCTGAGCATATCGGCAGAGCAGATGTTTTCAGGACGGAATGAATATTGTTGGTTGCATAAAACTACATTGGAAGGGGCGGGTGAATCACGCTGTATTAGCCGAGGCTATTGTGCGTAGGATCATACTCAGGGTGTGTGCATCTGTGTCATTGACACGTGACGGGTTCCACTGTTGTAACAGCTTGTCTCTGGTGGTGTATTGACACAGGCACAGAATAAGAAAAAGATAAACATGACGTACATGACATATCACTGAATACTGTGCCGTTCTTGTCATATAGTATTAATCTAATTTAGAAAGTTGAGGTGTTCTTTTATTTCTTCGCATATTCTCCGTAGACTGATTTACTCTAATTATATTATATCTGTTGTATTTGCTGTGTTCCTATATTTTACTGGTTATATTCGGGTAGCATGCGACTCTCTGCATTATGTGTATTCGTAGATTTTTCGAACTAACTTTCTGTGAGTAGCGCTTACGAGTTTGCTCAGTCTAGGAATTGTGGGAGTCTGAAAGTTCTGAGGAAAAATATATCAATAGTGCCTTTATCCTGTTCCTCTGATCATTTGATCATTTTGCGCTAATGGGTAGGATCTTCATTTACGGGAACTCTAGTATTGACCTATTCTCGGGTATTTGTTGTTATCTCCTGGTTCACTTTCATTTCTATTCCGAATATTGTAATCTTTTCTTTAGTGAGGATGTTTTGTTGTCCTTGAGCGTTGTTGAGTTTGAGTTTGGAGAGGTGTTGGAATTGGTTGCGCCGCAATGAGTGTGTGTGTAGGAGACCTATCCAGTTTACTTGTAGTCTGTTGACTCACAGGCAAACTATCGGTGATCTCTTTTTCCGATTCCAGCGTCGGTCTATTGAAGTCATATTCTTTCTGTGATTTAACGGTTGGTGAGAATTATTCTAAATTAATTTGAAAGTTCGGCATACTAGATATATTGGCAGGGGGTATTACAAACTGACGTGTACTTGTTTGTTGGTGCGGATATTTGGAATGTCATTTTCCCAGGTTTATCTACTATCAATACTGGTACAAGAAAATACGTTTAAAGGAGAATGTTAATTACAGAGAAAGCAACACTTCTGAAGAATGGGACAGTAACATCAATTTGAAAAGGAGGTTACTCATGTTCCAGGGAACGAGGGAACAGTGTTATAACAGACTCTGACGTGACCGGGGAGAAACAATGTATAAGCGCTCTTTCACTGATGAACAAATTTCTGTTATTAAAAATAAATTGAAGCAGACACCACTTCGGAAGGTACTTGGCCTAATGTGCGCCTTGGAAAATCACGTGACATTCATCCAGTAGCATGCAGTGTTATCCTGGTGACCACTGTGTAAGGCGCTGATTAAAGATTTTAGTGATATTTCCACATTTTGCCAGTCTTAATGAAGGTTCCGCTGCTTGGAGTGTTATTGTTGTTGCTGCTGCTGTTGTTGATCAACTGTGAGATAGAAGAAAAAGAAGAAGAAGAAGAAGGTAAAAGGTGTGCAGTATTGCATAGACTACCTCGGGAGATAATTTAGAGGGTGCATAGCTACTTCCTGCTCGAGAAGGAAGCTGGCCGGCCAGTGAATGATGTTGCCAAAACGCAGAAGCGCGTAGCACGTGCGTGTGAAGTAAGGGTGAGAACTGTCAAGAGGATTGTTAATCAAGAAAAATCCTTGTTTCTGATTTACGGAAATGACGTTTTAAGGTCTCCAGGTAAGTATCCTCGTCGTATAATTAAGTAACTGGAATGGATAGATGCGTTCTGCGACGTAAAATGGTTGCGATGTGCGACCGGGATGAATTTCCCACAGCAAAATAGCTGGTTGCACAAATGCGAGGACTACAGTGGAAGTACGACTTCAATGCACATGATTTTAAAATCGATTGGTTTAAAATTTGAAAGCTACAATAATGGAACGAAGTATCATTGAACCTGCGCGGTTGGAAATCCCACTAAAAATGAAATGAATTCGTGAGGAAAGGACTGCAATTATATATGGATGAGTCTTATATTAATCTGAACCACACTCGAAAGTGGTGCTGGGTGATGAGTGATGGAGAAGGGGACAAGAAAGTGGGAACAACAGTATTAATCATTTCGCAATATTGCTGTCTCGTACCGTACATAAAATAAATCCTCGATCTATAAAGTATATTCCATACAGCAAGTATCGGCCATGTTGCATTGTGATGCTTAAGACAATCCAATTAAATAAATGGGTAATGAAACTTGTTATAAAAATATATTTTCATGAGAAATCCTGATTGTAACCTCTTTACGTAATATTAATAGTAGCCAGACTTGTTCGATTTTGACGAAACTTCATAGTGCCATTAGTTAACCTCATACAGTCACTCCTAGAAGTTACCCTGCAAAGACTAATTTAGTAAAGAGTATTGTTTACGAACAGAAACTGATTTTCAGAGTGAAAATCACCGTCCTTCCTTATAGGCAGGAACTTGCACTATCCACATCTTAATTATGTCCTGACGTTAGAAACTGCAGTTTTTCATGTATTTATTGGCAAATGGCGATTAAAACCACACAGCCAACTGGATTTATTTTGCATTTATGTTTCTAAATTTCTATTTATATGAAATTGCCTTTCTAGAACAATCTGGAAAGTAAACGTTAACACAGTAACTTATCTCTGCGTGTAAAATAAATATCACAACAAATTTTAAAGATAATGTTCAGACAAGGAACAAAAACACACAGAGAGACAATTCCTTTCCCGAATTGAAGACAGTCGTCTAAGAGCGCTATTATCCAAAGGCAACAAGTGGCGTGGCAAGTTGCCAGAGGATTTAAGTACCGGGCGATCGTTGGTGCAACTTGTGAATTATTGCTCAATTCACTAGAGAGGGAATGGTGTCCTATGATGAACTTCTTCTGCTTGCTCTTCTATTAAACATGAAAAGCCGAAGGGTTAGGAAAATGCAAATACACCCATTTGACTGTTTATCGACTGACTAGATGATTATATTATACATTGATTAACGATCTAAGCACGGGCTACGGTGAATTTTTCAAGTGTCGTCGCATGTCAAAATCGACATTTCACTAATTACTTGGCTATATAAAATACACTGAAGGAAATGGAAATATCAACACCCAGATTGAGTGGTGCTGCATTGCTGCAGTTGAACATGCAGGACGAGTGTTTGGTTGTGATTCGATGATTACACTTTCAGGTCCCTCTGACCGCAAGTTTGGACAACAATCAATACAGGATGTGCCTACAACGAGCTGCAATACATTGATGAATTCGTCGAGGCATGGAATTAATAAGGCCCTGGATCGCTCCCTGAGGAGTTGTGGCACATGCTTGCTGCACTGCACAGGTCAGTTATTCCAGAGTTGTGGGTGGCTGAGGACGGTTGGCCAGTTGTCGACCCATCATGTCCCACACATGCTCAATAGGACTGAGGTCAGGGGATCTGGAGGGCCATTCTAAGGTTGTGATGTCGTGGAGAGCTTCTCTGGAGATGCGTGCAGTGTGAACCCGGGCATTGTCCTGCTGAAACATCCCATTAGCAATGTTCGTCATCATAGGGACAATCACTGGATTGAGTACGCCATCAACGCACTGTCGAGCAGTCATAGTGCCCTCGACAAGCACTAATTGCGATTTCACATTAAAGCCAATAGCTCCCCAGACCATAATGCTTGGTGTTGGCCCTGTGTGCCCCTCGACAATAAGATCTGGGCGGCCCCTCTCCCGGTACGTCGGCGCACACGATTCCGGCGATCACTGCGGGCAAGACAGAAGCGCGATTCATCACTAATGACGACGATATGCCATTGGTCGACCCACGTCGATCTTTCTCGACACCAGGGCAGCCTTACACGTCGCTGTTGTGGAGTCAATGGAACACCTTCTGCAGAGACACGGGCTCGTATGCCAGCTGCACGCAGGCGATTACCAACTGTTTGTTGTGTAACGTGGGGTGCCACAGCTGCTCGAATTTGCGCTGCTGTTGCATTGGGTTCAATCCGGGCCATCCGAATGATGTGGCGATCCTCTCTCACAGTTGTCTGTCGCGCTGGGCCTATGCCAGGTCTACGAGTGTGGGTACCTTCATTTGACCACTGCTGCCATACACGTTGTACCGTAGATGCCTGTTGGCCAACACGTGCAGCGACAGTCCTTAGCGATAATCCAGCGTCACACAGCCCAATTATCCGAGCCCTCTCAAACGGCGAAAGTTGTTGATAGCGTGCTCTTCTCTTCCGTCGAGGCATGTTTGACGGGGAACACTTCACTGCACATACTGCAAGTCAACTACGCTACATCAGAGTCCGTATGCTGGAGTTGATTCCTCGGCGACCAATCACGTGGGGAGACCTGTAGCAACAATTCAATGGGTCTGAAACTTTGATCGTTTACATACCTACATGGCATCGTTCCATATGTTGAAAATCAACAGAAACGACCAATGCCTTCATGGTGTTGCAATTTCCATTTTCTTAAGTGTAATATATAACGGGGAACAACACAGGAGTAAACAATTGTTTCCCAGCAGAAGAAAAATTAGCCCGCATGCTGGGGTAAGTAATGCCATAGTTGTTACTGTGTTTCTCATATTAATCTTTTATAATTATCCGTCATTTTGAAAAATCTTTTAATTTGAATCCATGACAAATTATTTTAGTTAATCGTTAGTAACTGACTCATTAACTCCTCTGGTGAGGTTTACGTCAGGAAGGGCGTCCGGTCTTAAAACGAGATGCGACGATTCATCTCACATAATACCCGACCCGTACATAAACGGGAAAATGGGTGGACATACATACAAATATTAGTTATTGACGGTTTCATAGTTGTTGCGCGTTAACTAATTCTTCCTTATGAAATACATTTAAAATAATTCTAATTAGAAAACCACGAATGTCACTTAATACAAAATTATTTGTTACGGGGATACCCGTGGACGAAAAAGAGGTTAAAGAAGGTGCTGGGGTGAATGGGTCTGAACACAATATCAAAATATATTTAAAACTTGAACTGAAGGTTGTATTTCTTCAAAAACAGCAACTCCATGAACTTAACAACTTTTCACTTAATAAATTTTCACTTGGATAACAATAATATGTCAGGTACAATGATAAATAAGGTTGGAACACCCCACGAATAGGGAATTAAACAATTTTGGGCTTCAAGGCCTCGATATACAAAGTCCGAGTTACAAGATCAGATTTACAAAGTTTATAATTCAAAATGAGGAATAATTTAGTCAAGGGCAGAAATTCCCCAACTGAAGAGCACTTCCTCCAAAATTTACAATTTTTAGCTTTCCACATACACCTCACACTATAACAAAACTTTGAAAAGAGCTTACATGCTCTCAATTTCTTACAGCACACTCAAGGCAACATTACATCAAAATATTAAACTCTCTGACCTCACAAAGCACGAATTACAATTGGAAATCGTTTTACACAGGGGAATCTAGTACACAACCTACCGGGCCCTTGCGGAAAAAAACAGGTTAAATAAATGGCCCAAACGCAAACTGAATGGAGGCGTACACTGCGCTCCCAGATAATGAAATATTAAAAACCTACAAGGCTCTCGGCCGATGAAACTGGGGCTAGTCCGAAACTACTGAGGTGGCTCGCATGGAAATAAATTAAATACATTAGAGCAAAGAAAGGTTGTGAAATCGTAGTCACCTCAAACTAAGAGGGTAACTCACTCTCTATCACCGATTTACAGTTAAAGACTTTATGAAATTTTACATGAAAAGGAAGAATTTTACATTAAAATGGTTACATAGTTAGAAATTCGGACCTTCCCCTCGGATAAGTATGTGGAAACAGCAAGAAAGGTTGAATTTATGTGGCCATTACCTGGTAGATGTTCTGCCGGCCGAGGGAGGAGGCGCCTCGCCTCCTGCCTTAACACACACACTCAGAAAGACGACGATCAATAGGCAAGGAAACTCGAAAAGCTGCAACTTATATACCCTCAGGGAAGGTTCGAGATAATTCAGGACAAATCCGGACACACCCTCTCAATTTTTATTGGCTAATTCAAAGTGAACAAGAAATGCGAGATAGGTTGAAAATTAATTACAAAAGTTCATGATTGGCCAGATTCAAAACTGGCGGAAAGACAAAGAATTATTGCCAACCCAAAAATAAATGAACATAGATTCGGTTATGAAAACCTAGAAATACGAAACTTCTTTAAGTTATAAGTTCTTCCACCTTGCACCTGAGTGCATGATCAGAGTTTTTAGTAGTGTCATCTGTGGAAAAATGTCCAAACTTCTTGATGTATAGCGAAACAAAACAAGGAGAAATCGGTGGCCACGATTGAATACCTCGTATCTCACAAAGTTCTTGCTATCCATTATTTTCCTTACGACTGGTTACGCCTCCCAGCCACACATGGATATGCAGTCCAGCAGAACAATGTTCGTTGTGTTCTTTTTTTCCTATGCCGATGTGTGAAGGAACATGAACCTTACCGTACCGTACTATAGGAAAGTATCTTTGTGTGACGTATTTACTAATTCCTAGATTATAATTTTCATAAGGTCCATTTTCCTTTACTCGTCAGCATAGGAAAATAAACCCAACGTACATTGTTCTGATGGACTGCATGCCCAAGTGTGGCTGGAAGGCGTGACCAGTCTTAAAGTAAATAATGGATAGGAAAAGCGTTGTGAGGTACGAGGTATTCAGTCTAGGCCATCGAAATTCAATGAGTTTAGGAAACTTCACAATAACACAATTACATAATATTTCAGTAGTGACATCTTCTGATTAAAGTTTCAACTTTATGTAGTATCAGTTTCACCTTTTGATCGATAGAGGAGTTCATTAAGGCGCTTATTTTGAAAGTGCGGAGCTGCGGCGTACCTCCAGTACAATTTCTATAAACATATTTACTTTGCTTTGGAAGTAATTAAACTAACTGATAATAATAGTAGCTAGTAGTAAGAAAGGTTGGTAAAAACAATCAACTTATGTTTAATGTCCAACTTTAATTGCTGTTAAGTATTCTCTGTTATAAAATACCGAAAAAAATTGTGTCAGCAATATTTAAGATTTTTCTACATAAATCTTCAGGTCTACAAACAGTTATTTTCTCTTCAATTTACCTAATCCATCTGAGCTATACTTCAGCTCAAATTCACTAATATAACAAGACAAGGAAACAATGGTACACATTTAAATGATACAGAAATTTTATAAATATTACACATTTCTACACTGATTAGTCAAAGCAGTATAAAAATCATGCACTACAGAGCCTCTCAAATGCCCAAAATCTCACGCGTGCAAATCGAGACGCAAGAGCTCCGTGCACTGTGCATCGGTCCCGCTCGGCTCGGCTCGCACCAACGCTTCGTCTCTGGGCTACTCGGCTAAGCTCGGCTCAACTCGGCTCGGATTTTGAGTGCTACGGAGCAAGTGAGGAAGAGGGAGACAGGGGGAGCGAGCGAGACTGGCGTGGGTAAAGAAAGAGACAGCGCTATTGCTCCAAATCGAGGAGTGGGGGTCTGCACTCTGGTCAGCCAAGCGAAGTCCTCTTTTGCACCGTGAACAGTGCATGCACCAGGCGCATGCACCCTGAGAGGCCCTGATCTACTAGAACACTCTTCTCGCTCTCCGAAAACCGTAAAAGTAGTTAGTGGAACGTAAAGTAAATAACATTATTAACTCTTCACACTCAGGGGTTTTTTTTCAAATTCTTGAATGAAATTATTTGAACTGCCCTTCCAAGAATTCAGTATTTCTACTTTACGTAAGTATCAGTGCTGCAATATCATGTGGTCGGTTTTCTTTCATCCTCAAAAATTAATTCTGCAGTATTTCTTCGACATTTTTTTTACAATCTGCTTTTCGTCACACCGACATAGATATGTCTTATGGTCACGATGGGATAGGAAAGGGCCAGGAGTTGGAAGGAAGGAACCGTAGCCTTAAATAAGATACAGCCTGATGTGAAAATGTAAAACCAAGGAAAACCATCTTCAGGGCTGCCGACAGTGGTGTTCGAACCCACTATCTCCCGAATGCAAGCGGACAGATAAGTGACCCAAACCGCACAGCCACTTGCTCAGTCATCATTCCTCTTTCAAGTAGTTTTGTCATCTCCGTCATTTGTTGTTCTATTTTATTTGATGTTTCCATGTTCATAAAAAGAACTATCACAATATGGTAATGCAAATGAATTAGTAAAATATTCACTCTACCACAGCATGACACCAACAAGCTAATGAAATATGTGGCTGGAGAACACAAGCTCGAATGATGTTCCGTATGACAGGTACATCGGGCGACTAGTTGCGCCACTAGTCACCCACGGCTAACAGGTCCCTGATCCAATGGTTCGCGACTCGCCAGAGCAACTAGTTGCGCCATTACGCCCTCGGCTAATAGCGGCCTAATATTGTCATTAGCATATTATTATTATTATTATTATTATTATTATTATTATTATTATTATTATTATTATTATTATTATTATTATTATTATTTCATCCGCAGTAGCGTAACGGTTAGCACTATTACCTACCATCCTCGGTAGGTAGGTTCGATTCCTGGTAATGCCAGGAATTTAAGAATGGCAGGAAGGCTGGTAAATGGTGAATATGGTACACGCAGTTCACCTCCAGTGGGGTGTGCCTGAAAACAGCTGGACCACCTCACGACGAGGACACGAGTTTACTTTTACTGTTATTGTTATTATTATTATTATTATTATTATTATTATTATTATTATTATTATTATTATTATTATTATTATTATTATTATTATTGATATCACTACTTTTTATTTACCCGATATAGAATGTTCCACCCAAAGAGAATGTGCTTATTACTTAATAATGGTTACTGAAGATGCTTAACGAGCTAAGATTATTATTATTATTATTATTATTATTATTATTATTATTATTATTATTATTATTATTATTATTATTATTATTATTATTATTATTATTATTATTATTATTATTATTATTATTATTTGTTAAAATTAAAGAACGCTGACCGTGCTTGCATCATTAGCATAATCATATCAAATTTAAGTATTTCATGAGAATGCTGAATACCAATAGAAACGCATCTCCGATCGGCATGTGCGAGAGGGATTGAAGGCTGGCCACATCGCAGTCAGGGGAGGAGTAAGAGATACTCTCTCTCTCTACGCGTCCAGATAGCATTTTAAGCAAGTAAAGACGACTTAATACGACAACATTCGGTGAGCATTTTAGAGCACATATAATAATTTGAGAAGTACCAGTAATATAGTCAATATATAATTCGTTGGTAGATGTCGAGTCCTCTCGGATCTGATATCAATTGCTCTCTTTCTGTGTATGTGACGGGGATGGTATTGGACACATTAACCATCTGTTCTTTCCCCTATTAAATATCGAAAACTACAAGAGAATTTCATAAAATCACTAGGAAAACTCCAGCAGCAGTTCCCGACATCGATATATACGCTTTAGGTTTCATGGGATGGAAATATCACCTTGGCAGTATTCCAGTCTCTCAGAGAAACTCATTTAGAAATCTGATTTAATGCATTATAAACTGTTCCGCTGTGTTTTTTGTTACTTGTCTGCACATTATTTGTAAACTTTGGTGTGATCTTTCTTTTACAGGCAGAAGCTAATTTACTGTGTTGATGTTAAACTTTGCAGAATGTTCTAGAAAAGAAATTTCGTGGAAATAGGAATTCAGGAACATAATGTAAAATAATGCATTTGGCTGTATGGTTTCATCCCCAGTTACCAATAAAGAAATGAAAAAGCACAGTTTTTAATGTCAAGGTATAATTATTAAGTTCTGGATAGTGCAAGAACCTGGCTATAAGGAAGAATGGTGATTTACACACAGATCATCAGAACAATACTCTTTACTAAATTAGCCCTATGCGGGTAAATTTTGAGAAGAGGTATGATTAATAATATTATTACGTGAAGAGGTTGCAATCACGTATATTTCATTTAATAATAAATTTCGTTTTCCATTCAATTTATTGGAAATGTGAAGAGTTCCCAGAGGGATACATTAAGTTATGTTGTGTAACTGCAGCATTAACTAAAATATTGCTGTAAATTTATTAACGTGGAAAGATTTTGAGAAATATTAACGATTTAAATTAAACGATTTAAGAATAAAGACTGAATATAGTAGCATAATACCATCTTCTATATACTATATATGAACAATTTTGAATATGTCTTACAGGCCGGTGCTAATGCAGGTGTATTTGAAATCACAGAATTCCGACAGATGCCCCTAGGCTTAAATTATTGTGCTACACCGCCATACCGACAAATAGCTCAGTGAAATAGAACCATTGTCAATCGTTGCGTAATATTTTGGAATTCGCAAAATTGTGTAGGTTTTCCTTTTTTTTGAGACTTGAGGACACGTCATTTAAAGTTATGTAAAACGATATTCTCACTTCCTTGCTTAGTGCACGTCAGAAGTCACCATGGCTTAAGACTGAACAACACTTTTCTGGCTGTCTCATCATATGATTGCGCAATCGATTGGGATGTACACTGCAGCCAGTTAGTGATATACACGAAATCATATATCAGAAGAAGCCAAAAATGGAGGCCAAGAATAGTGTTGTATTAGACCAGGACAACAGTAGGCCTCACGTTTTTTGGTGTTCTTAACGAAGATTGATGAAGATGCCATACATACAGCGGATCTAGTGCCATCCTACTTCCACATAATTCGGTCTCTGCAGAATTCCTTGAATATAAATGTCATCATAATTCGGTCTCTGCACAACTGCATGAAGATAAATGTCAGATGAAAGCACCTTTACGATGTATTCGCTTTTCAGAATACTTTTGGTTCTTCGTAAGTATAATAGGAAACATGCATGATCCTGGGTCATCATTTAAAATATTGCTACTCTGATTCAAAATGTCATACAAAATTTAAAAATGTGGTCAGAATGTACAAATAAGAACTGAAACACCTGACTTAAAATATAGAAATGTCACGCGACACAAGGACGCGATCTCATCGGTCTGACGTCATCGTCTAGTAGCAGACGAAATAGCACATGGTATGCTTCGAGAAACGTGGCTCTACACTTTAGGCTACCATAAATAATTTTATTTACGCTGAGTGAAATGGTAGTTCAGAAGGCCTGTCGTGTACCGACCTCCGCAGGGACTCGAACCGGCGGACTGCCAGATGGACCGCAGCCGGGATTCACAGCCGAAACTCGAACTCAAGGTTTCCAGGGAATAAAGTAGTATTTGAATAATATTCATCGATATGAGACACCTTTTAGTATCAGAGTAACTGTATAGTAATTATAGTCAGAATTAATATTTAGAAGGAAGAAGGAACTTTTCAAGAAGTTACATGTAGTGGAGAGCAGCTTGTGAAATGCGCTCACGAAAGTCTGTTGACAAGAAAGGATATTTACTTGTTTGTTTGATGTGGACAAACAGAGTTGGTATGCGAGCTAAGCGGCTTGCCGACGTCCGACAAAGGGACAAGGCAGGGAACAAGCCCCAATACAGTTGCACTTTAGAGAGACGAGGAAAGAAAAGTACGAAGTGAGACAGAGACAGTAGTGCCCAGAGGGCAGCACGTATTGGGATAATTATTTGAGAATATTAATTGAGGGCGCCACCGACAAGGTGGATAGCTAAGTAACGCCCAAATGACCCAACCCCTAGGATGGTGGGAAGGGATCGACCTTTGCTTCAGGAGAGCAGATATAACCCTAGGCCAAGATCGGACGGGGATCTCTCCCAACCAGTAATTCGTACTTTCAGAACGAGGCTCTTTCGAGCAGTTGTTCGTGTCAGGAAGTTATAAGTGCCGCAGGACAAAATTCAGATATACGCATTGTCGTGGAGTAGGCGCGTGGAGCAAGCTATCTCTTTTTTCAGAACGACATATCCAACTTGTAAATACTTGTATATAGTAGACTTAGTCGTCTTAGGAAATAAAAGACAGTGGAGATTATCAATTCTTTCATTTCGTGAGTTGCGGGACAGAGTCGCACCTACAATTACCTCCCTACTTTCCGCTCGGCAGGACAGGTAATACTTCAACATACAACTGCCTGGTGACCAACCTACAAGAACTTCTCTCAGGACAGGTAGGTCACGACAGGCCTAAAATGAAATTCTCAAGTATCTTTTACAGGTTGCTTTAAGACGCGTCGACACAGATAGGTCTAATGGCGACGATGGAATAGGAAAGGGCTAGGTGTGGGACGGAAGCGGTAGTGGCCTTAATTAACGTACAGTCCTAGCATTTGCCTGGTTTGAAAATGGGAAACAACGGAAAAACATCTTCAGGGCTGTCTAGAGTTGTGTTCGAACCCACTATCTCCCGAATCTCAAATATCTATGCCATTTGTAGTCCTACCCGAAAAGGAGTACGTAATTAAATCCGTGAGGACTTTCCCTATTCGCGAAACTCTCAACCTGACTTTTCACCCCGTTTATCATCATACGATTGCCTGCTGTACATCTCACAACATTATCGAGGTCATGTTGCAGTTGCTCACAAACTTGTAACTTATTTATTACTGTATACAGAATAACACCATCCGCAAAAAGCCTTACCTCTGATTCCGATTCTTTACTCATATCGTGTGGTTAGGAGCGCGCATCTGTGAATTCGCATCTGGGAGATAGTGGGTTCGAACCCCACTGTCGGCAACACTGTAGATGGTTTTCCGTGGTTTCCCATTTTCATACCACGCAAATGCTGGGGCTGTAACTTAATTAAGGCCACGGCCGCTTCGTTTCCATCCCTTCTCTGTCTCATCGTCGCCATAAGTCCTATCTGTGTCGGTGCGAAGTAAAGCAACTAGCAAAAATGTACTCATATCATTTATATGTATAAGAAAATATAAAGGTCCAATAATACTGCCTTGAGAAATTCCTCTCTTAATTATTACAGGACCGGGCGAGCTGGCCGTGCGCGTAGAGGCGCGTGGCTGTGAGCTTGCATCCGGGAGATAGTAGGTTCGAATCCCACTATCGGCAGCCCTGAAGATGGTTTTCCATGGTTTCCCATTTTCACACCAGGCAAATGCTGGGGCTGTACCTTAATTAAGGCCACGGCCGCTTCCTTCCAACTCCTAGGCCTTTCCTATCCCATCGTCGCCATAAGACCTATCTGTGTCGGTGCGACGTAAAGCCCCTAGCAAAAAAAGAAATTATTACAGGGTCAGATAAAGCTTTGCCTACTCAAATTTTCTGAGACATATTTTCTAGAAATATAGCAACCCATTCAGTCACTCTTTTGTACAGTCCAATGGCACTCATTTTTGCCAGTAGTCTCCCATCATCCGTCCTATCAAATGCTTAAGACAGGTAAATCGTGATACAGTCCATTTGACCTCCTGAATCCAGGATATCTGCTATATCTTGCTGGAATACTACAAGTTGAGCTTCAGTGTAATAACCTTTCCTAAATCCGAACTGCCTTCTATCGAACCAGTTATTAATTTCGCAAACATGTCTAATATAATCGGAAAGAATGCCTTCCCAAATCTTACATGCAATGCATTTCAAACTTACTATGCCTGTAATTCTCAGCTTTGTGTCTGTCACCCTTTCCTTTACACACAGGGGTACTATGGCAACTCTCCATTCATCTGGTATGGCTCTTTCAACCAAACAATAATCAAATAAGTACTTCAGATATGGTACTATATCCCAACCCATTGTCTTTAGTATATCCCCACAAATCGTATCAATTCCAGCCGCTTTTCTAAATTTCAACTTGTGTAGCTTATTGTAAATGTCATTGTTATCATGTGTAAATTTCAATATTCTCTAGCATTAGTCTCTTCCTCTATCTGGACGTTAGCTTTTTAACCTACAATCTTTACATACTGCTGAGTACTTCTGCCTTTTGAAGACCCTCACATACAAAATCCCCTTGTTCATTAACTATTCCTGGAATGTGCTTCTTGGAACCTGTTTCTGCCTTAAAGTACCTATACATACTGTTCGATTTTTCACAAAAATATGTACGACTGCCAATTATGCTTGCCATCATGTTATCCTTAGGTGCCTTCTTTGCTAGATTCAATTTCCTAGTAAGTTCCTTCAATTTCTCCTTACTTCCACAGCCATGGTTCATGTTTGTGGGTTACTGTAGTCACGTCCTTGTTCGTAAACCATGGGCAACGGCTGAGTGGCCTGGTAAGTGGTCCTGAGAGTCGGGATACCAATTGCTATGGAATGGGAGTGGGCATCTCGGACATATTCTGAGTCGTGGCCCTCCTTGTTCTCAGGCGGCTAGGGCTATACAATTCACCGGTGGTCCATAACCCGTTAGAGGAGAGATCCTCACTTGGATTATGTGCAAGTAGGGTAGCATCCTGATTCATGAATTTACCGAAATCAGAACATTTTAAGCAAGCCTAGGACCTATGGGAGTAATGGAGTCCCACTCCCATCTGAGTGGCGAGGGACTCCTTGGAAACAATTTGACGAACGAAATGGAATTCGATGGGGAGCTATCAATATTAATGGGGCTTATGGAAGAAAGAAGGTAGAACTGGCTGAGTCAACAAAGAGGATGCATCTGGATGTGCTAGGAGTAAGTGATAATCGGGTAAGGGGAGATAATGAGGAAGAGATAGGAGATTATAAGGTGTACTTGACGGGTGTTAGAAAGGGAAGGGCAGAGTCTGGGGTAGGGCTCTTTATCAGGAATACCATTGCACGCAACATAGTTTGTGTTGGGCACGTAAATGAGCGAATGATGTGGGTAGATTTGTCAGTGGGAGGAATTAAGACAAGAATTGTGTCCGTGTATTCACCATGTGAGGGTGCAGATGAGGATGAAGTTGACAAGTTTTATGAAGCATTGAGTGACATCGTGGTCAGGGTCAACAGCAAGCATAGAATAGTGCTAATGGGCGATTTCAATGCGAGAGTTGGGAATAGAACTGAAGGATACGAAAGGGTGATTGGTAAATGTAGGGAAGATATGGAAGCTAATGGGAATGGGAAGCGTTTGCTGGACTTCTGTGCTAGTATGGGTTTAGCAGTTACGAATACGTTCTCCAAGCATAAGGCTATTCACCGCTACACATGGGAGACTAGGGGTACCAGATCCATAATAGACTATATCTTAACAGACTTTGAATTCAGGAAATCTGTTAGGAATGTACGAGTTTTTCGCGGATTTTTCGATGATACAGACCACTATCTGATCTGTAGTGAACTAAGTATCTCTAGGCCTAGGGTAGAGAAAGTGAAATCTGTCTGCAAACGAATAAGGGTAGAAAACCTCCAGGACGAGGAAATTAGACAGAAGTACATGGGTATGATTAGTGAGAAGTTTCGAACAGTAGACAGTAAGCAGGTTCAGGGTATAGAAAGTGAATGGGTGGCATACAGGGATGATGTAGTAGAAACAACAAGGGAATGCCGAGGAACAACTGTGTGTAAAGATGGGAAAAGGCGAACATCTTGGTGGAATGATGAAGTGAGAGCAGCTTGTAAACGTAAAAAGAAGGCTTATCAGAAACGGCTCCAAACAAGGGCCGAGGCAGACACGGATTTCTACGTAGATGAAAGAAACAGAGCGAAACAAATAGTTGTTGAATCCAAAAAGATGTCATGGGAAGATTTGGGTAATAACCTGGAAAGGGTAGGTCAAGCAGCAGTGAAACCCTTCTGGACAGTAATAAAGAATCATAGGAAGGGAGGAAAAAAGGAATTGAACAGTGTTGTGAGTAATTCAGGCGAACTCATAATAGATCCCAGGGAATCACTGGAGAGGTGGAGGGAATATTTTGAACATCTTCTCAAAGTAAAAGGAAATCATCCTGGTGGTGTTGCGAACAGCCAAGCTCATGGGGAGGAGGAAAATGATCCTGGTGAAATTATGCTTGAGGAAGTGGAAAGGATGGTAAATACACTTCATTGTGATAAGGCAGCAGGAATAGGTGAAATTAGACCTGAAATGGTGAAGTATAGTGGGAAGGCAGGGATGAAATGGCTTCATAGAGTAGTAAAATTAGCATGCAGTGTTGGTAAGGTACCTTCAGATTGGACAAAACCAGTAATTGCACCTATCTATAAGCAAGGGAACAGGAAGGATTGCAACAACTATCGAGGTATCTCATTGATTAGCATACCAGGCAAAGTATTCACTGGTATCATGGAAGGGAGGGTGCGATCAGTCATTGAGAGGAAGTTGGATGAAAACCGGTGTGGTTTTAGACCACAGAGAGGCTGTCAGGATCAGATTTTCAGTATGCGCCAGGTAATTGAAAATAGCTAGGAGAGGAATGTGTTTATGTTTCGTAGATCTAGAGAAAGCATATGACAGGGTACCGAGGGAAAATATGTTCACTATATTGGGGGACTATGGAATTAAGGGTAGATTATTAAAATCAATCAAAGGCATTTATGTTGACAATTGGGCTTCAGTGAGAATTGATGGTAGAATGAGTTCTTGGTTCAGGGTACTTACAGGGGTTAGACAAGGCTGTAGTCTTTCGCCTTTGCTGTTCGTAGTTTACATGGATCATCTGCTGAAAGGTATAAAATGGCAGGGAGCGATTCAGTTAGGTGAAAATGTGGTAAGCAGTTTGGCCTATGCTGACGACTTGGTATTAATGGCAGACTGTGCCGAAAGCCTGCAGTCTAATATCAAGCAACTTGAAAATAGGTGCAATGGGTATGGTATGAAAATTAACCTCTCAAAGACTAAATTGATGTCAGTAGGTAAAAAATTCAACAGAACTGAATATCAGATTGGTGATACAAAGCTAGAACAGGTCGATAATTTCAAGTATTTAGGTTGTATGTTCTCCCAGGATGGTAATATAGTAAGTGAGATTGAATCAAGGTGTCGTAAAGCTAATGCAGTAAGCTCGCAGTTGCGATCAGCAGTATTCTGTAAGAAGGATGTCAGCTCCCATACGAAACTATATTTACATCGCTCTGTTTTCAGATCAACTTTGCTTTACGGGAGCGAAAGCTGGGTGGACTCAAGATATCTTATTCATAATTTAGAAGTAACAGACATGAATGTAGCAAGAATGTTTGCTGGTACAAATAGGTGGGAACAATGGCAGGAGGGTACTCGGAATGAGGAGATAAAGGCTAATTTAGGAATGAACTCGATGGAAGAAGCTGTACGCATAGACCGGCTTCGGTGTTGGGGTCATGTGAGGCGAATGGAGGAGAATAGGATACCTATGAGAATAATGGACTCTGCAATGGAGGATAAGAGAAGTAGAGGGTGAACAAGACGACGATGGTCAGACTTAGTTTCTAACGATTTAAAGATAAGAAGTATAGAACTAAATGAGGCCACAACACTAGTTGCAAATCGAGGAGTGTGGCGACGTTTAGTAAATTCACAGAGGCTTGCAGACTGAACGCCGAAAGGCATAACAGTCTATATTGATAATGTATATATGTATGATCCACAGCCATTTCTAAACCTATTTCTTTCCAATCTGCACCTCCTTCCTAGAATCTTATTTCTCTATTATAATAATGTGGGTCTTTACCATTTCTTACCATCCTTAAGGGCACAAAGCTGTTTTCACATACTTCAGAAATTGCTTTAAGCCCATTCCAACGTCTATTAATGGTTTTATTTACCGTTTTCCACCGATCATAGTTACTTTTTAAAAACTGCCTCATGCCTGCTTTATCAGCCATATGGTACTGCCTAATAGTCCTACATTAAACCTTCCTTTCTGTAACATTTATTTTTAAGTACGACAAAAACAGCTTCATAATCACTAATACCATCTAGTACTTCGGTTTCTTTATAGAGCTCATCTGGTTTTACCAGCACCAAGTCCAGGACAAATTTCCCTCTAGTTTGTTCCATCACATACTGAATCAGCTGTCCTTCCCATATTAGCTTATTTGCCATTTGTTGGTCATGCTTCCTGTCGTTCGCATTTCCTCCCCAATTGACATTTTGTAAATTCATATCTCCCGCTACAATCACATTCCATTCCATGTCGTTTCCCACTTAGCTGATTATCTTATCAAATAAATCTGAATCCGTGTCAGCTCTACCCTTTCCCGGTCTGTACACTACAAATATATCAAGTTGCCTATTATGTTTACCCAGAATTTCTTGTTTGTCATCTTTAACTTTTTCGTATCTTACAAATTCTTCTTTCACCAGAATGAATACCCCCCGCCCACCATTCATATCGTATCTCTACGATACACACTCCACTTCCGTGAGAAAATTTCTGCATCCATTATATCATTTCTCAGCCATGATTCAACTCCTATTTCAATACCTGGTAAGTATATATCTATTAGCTTAATTCTACTCCTTTCTTTACAATACTTCTACAGTTCAACACTAACATTTTGATGTCATCGTTACTTGACTTTCAGATCTCTGTACCCTTACCACCGCTCCCTAGACCACCCCGTTCCCCTGAATATACCTTCCCATTAACCTTTCAAACAAATTTCCTAACTTATACGTACTACTGCGGTTTAAGTGAAGGCCATCTGAGCGCAGATCCCTATCTCCTACCCATCTATGAAGATCTAGAAATTTCACTCCCAGTTTCCCGCATACCCACTCCATAGTTTCATTTAAATCACCAATCACCCACAAGTCAGTATCCCTCCTACACATTATTTGACTGATAACAATCTCCGCTCATTAAACTTCACCCGTACTGAATTTACCAGATACCACACACCCCCAACTATGTTGGTACTTATACCAGCTTGCCTTACGTTGTTGGTACCAACGTGAAACACTGCTACCTTCTCCTTCCCCGCCTACTTCTCTTCCACTTTCGTCAGCATATGCCTCAACTAATTCCTGGATAACACTCTACACCGGTTCCCTTTCCTCCACACACTTTCACCATATGTATAAACGATGGAATCCCCCATGATCAGAGCCTCAACACTACCAACCTCATTTGATCCCCTCCCTTCCTGGTCAGCCCTATCTTTCCTGACAGCTGACGAAGCTACCTCCTCCTCCCTTTCCTCCCTCCCATGACCCTGTTCTACCTGCCTTCCTATCCTCTACTCTGCATTTCCCTTTCCCACTTTTTCCCTTCCTCCTACTTCCACACATCTCAGCAACAGTTCCCTGTCCCTCATCTTCCCTCTGTTGTTCCACCTGGAGGGACTCGTACCGATTTCTCACAGACACCCGTCCTGAATTCCGATTCTGAGCCCTTTGCCTGCAATCTCCTTCCCCTTAGAACATTAAACCACCTGTCTTCTACAATTCCCCCCTTTCCTTCCCATCCCTATTATACATCCTTCCTGTCTTCTGTGAGGATCCTAATTATCTCCCTCAAACTTTCAAACTCCTCCCTCATTTGTCAACGTGTATTCGGCTCATTACACTCACTGCACAAACTGAGGGACTTTCTTCCTGTCAAAACCAGGAAACTGCTCGTTCAAGGACTAATTCTACCAATATTTGATTATGGTGACGTAGTCTATAATAACATAAGTTATTCACTTGGTTCCAAACGTCAACGGGAGCATAATGCCTGCATTCGATTCATTCTAAATGTTCCGCTCCATCCCCACATCAGCCCATTCCTCCATCAGCTGTCCTGGTTAATATTATGCGATAGACGCAAGCACCATGCTGTTTCTCTTCTGCACAAAATACTGCGAACAGGTAAACCAGACTACCTGAGAATAGATTTCAGCTACCTCTCTCCCTCAGGCAGAACACCCGCAAGGTAATCAACACGATCCCTGTTGTCCATCCCCATTCACCACAGTAGGATGTATAACAACTCATTTGTACCGAGGACCATACGTTCCTGGAATTCCCTCCCGACTGAAATTAGAGGCATAAGCAACTTAAAGGTATTCAAAAGAATGTGCTGGAACTTTTATCTACAATCTGAATAATTTACTCCAAGAAGTACCCTCAAATGTTAGATTAAGTCAAATGAATAAAATGTAAATGTAAGATTAGTAACATTGACAATTTTCGAGGTATAGTTTTAATAATAGTAAATACTATAAATTCATTTTAAAATGTTAAAAACAAATTATGATACTTTACATTTTCAGTTAAATTACATTTCATGTTAATTTTAAATTATATTAAACTTATTTTTAATTTTAAGTAGTTATAATGTTCTGTTTACACAGGTGTACAATTATATGGTTTGGCATAATAGCAGGCTTCATAGCCTGAGCCCCGCCATGTACAGAAAGACATAAATAAATAAATAAATAAATAAATAAATAAATAAATAAATAAATAAATAAATAAATAAATAAATAAATAAATAAATAAATAAATAAATAAATAAATAAATAAATAAATAAATAAATAAATAAATACCAATCAGTGCCTCGCCACACCCAGAGTTCCTACACTTACACTCCTTAGCCATTCTTTACGGAAAAAATGAAGATTAAAGAAAAATAAAATAACTTTTTATGTGAAAAAATGAACGGAAGGAAATGTTGTCTAGGATAGTACTCAAAGATCACACGACAATAAGGTAATTAATATCCTACTACACTACAATACTACTTAGTTGTACGCTGATAGTTTGGTGTTTCTTTTATAGCGAATACGGCTTGCCGGCTGGAGAGAGGGAAGACCCCGCCCAAAAGTGAACATGGCTCCGTTTGCAATGACCTTTCATAGTAATGTGAAAAGTCATTTTGTAGTTTTGAATTCTACTTTTTACCGGTCTGATTTCTTGTAGATCGCATCGCTGAATCTCTAGTAATCTTACAAGCTTTCTCTTACAATTTTGTGCGCCAGCCATTATCTGAGGGGGACTCCCTCACTTCTGTCAGGCTACGGGCGTTCAACATTTGGTTTCCATTTGGCATATCTGTCTAAGGTGCGTCATTACCGATACGTTCCTTAAGTAGTACATCTTCTGACATCATTAAATAGTATAAATTACGCCGATTCCAATGAGTCATTACTCGTAAATTTCACAAGCTTGTATCAAAAATGTTATTACTATTATTTACGCGCGTGAGTTAGTTGGTACTCACGAATATACAGGGAAATCGCTGAGAATCTCCAGTTCTTGGGTTACAACACTGTAAAAACAGACTCCGCCTTCTGACCTAATTGTTCTCTGCACTTGACTGGCTACTTCCTTCCCTCTTGGCAACACTCCGAGCTAGCGCAACGCCGCTCGTATACCGGACTGGGCAAAAAATGCTCATTACGACCAAATATGTCTTAGATTGACGCTGAGAACGGCATATATTACATGTTGGACCTCATCACATGACTATTAGCATGGTAATGAACGGTTACAGTACGTCACAGTCAAGCGAAATTTAACACATTAGGCCAGGAAGAGGTGCAGTGACGTTTGATTCTGACTAAGAAGCTTTCCTCGTACTATTTTCAACGAAATGTTGTTTGGAGTACAGTATAAAAATACATTATAATCGCAAGAAATGTTTTTAAATACTCTGTTTGATTTTTCTGTCCTCGTTATTAACATACATGATTTTATTATACATTAGCTACACATTCAAAGGAAAGTGACACGTTGCAAGTTTTGTGTTTCAATGTACAAAGATACGGAGTTCAAGTGTGTAAGCTACTATTTAAAATTTCTTGGATGGGAATGATGGAATTTCCAATAAAAATTTAAATTATTTTATTCATTCAGTAAAACGCAATAACTTAATTCAGCAGCTTGATTTTGCATTGTGTAGTAATGTTATGTAACTTTTCTTGTTCACTGTGTTTCTGAAAGAAGTATTTAAACTTACCTTCAACAATTTTAATGCGATCATCTCCTGCAGCAGTCTGAGGAAATACGCATGATTCATTTTTTCGTGGCGTTTTACATTATACCTTTTCGATATAACAGACTGCTCACATGTATGCAATTTTCCACGGTCTTCTACTTGCACAAAGAATATTGTTCTCTCTGCAAGTCAGATTTGGCGATGGCCTCTTTGTTTCATTAGTTTCTACATCCTTATCGAAATCGGTTATTACTGCAGTGAACGAGACTGTCTGGCAGACATTTTCCTGGCACTGACTTTCACGGACTCTGACGTAACCACAACGTCACTGGTGTTGAATCATACATACTGAGCGCCCACCCGCCCACTTATAAGCTGTGTGCTTGTGGGACGGAGAGTTCAGCTTTTTTTTTTTTTTTTTTTTTTTGCTAGGGGCTTTACGTCGCGCCGACACAGATAGGTCTTATGGCGACGATGGGATAGGAAAGGCCTAGGAGTTGGAAGGAAGCGGCCGTGGCCTTAATTAAGGTACAGCCCCAGCATTTGCCTGGTGTGAAAATGGGAAACCACGGAAAACCATTTTCAGGGCTGCCGATAGTGGGATTCGAACCCACTATCTCCCGGATGCAAGCTCACAGCCGCGCGCCTCTACGCGCACGGCCAACTCGCCCGGTGAGAGTTCAGGTTGAGGAAGGCTGAGGAACAGATACAAAAATTGCTTGTTGCTCAAAGTGTTGGTCGTAGGCAGCGACATTAAGCGATGTTATTATTTCCACAGCCAGACATGTTTTCTTAACCACTGGCTTTACGTCGCACCGACACAGGTAGGTCGTTTTACGACGATGGGATTTTCCTAAGGGCTAAGAGTGGCAAGGAAACGGCCATGGCCTTAATTAAGGTACAGCCCCAGGAAAAACGAAAACCTTGGAAAACCATTTTCAGGGCTGCCGACAGTGGGGTTCGAACCCACTATCTCCCGGACGTAAGGTCACAGCTGCGCGACTCTAACCACACGGCCAACTCGCCCGGTAGTCAGACATGAAGCACTGGAGAAAAGGAATATTGAATCATGCATACAACTAAATGTGGTGCCACCAGGAGTTAGTAGCCCGAAAGTGAAAAACACAAGGGCTACTACTTATAACTCACATCTCATGTAAATGTCCACGGGGAGAGTAAACATTCTGTTTTTGACGTATCGCCCTTACCTTTTCATCAATGTTCATAATGTTGCTACCACATTTGAAAATGTCCATTTCAATTTTTAAAGATGTATCTAGATTCGTGTTAAGTTTTTAAATTTAGGTACGCTGTGTTTCAAAACAAATAATATTTTTGGAATGATTGCATTTAGAAAGCTATGGATTTCGGAAGTAGCAAAATCATTCTACAGTATCTAGTTGGCTTCATTGTCAATTATAGTCATATCCAAATTCAATTTGCTTTTCTGAAAACTAGTACTTTTAAAAACATATCACACTTTACCTCAGGAACCATAAGACCCAAGCTAGTGATTTTTTACAGAAGTTTAATAATACTTCAGTACATTAACTGAACCTGTAAATGTAGCAATATTTTAAAATCTGGAAAGATGTATATCTTCGTCTTTCTTCAAAATTAGTCTTTCGTAAACTAAAATTCTAGATTTCAATGAGATGTGCCAATTTATAAATTAACGTTTAAACATAACCTAACTATATCTATAAAACGAATATATGGGTACCTCATGAGTTTCTCATGGACCGATGCGATGCGATGCGATGCGATGCGATGCGATGCGATGCGTGTGCCATTCACAGACGCCTGGTGCAGGTCTTTCTAACTGATACAAGCGGGCGACCTGTAGAACTTCCCGTGGACTGGGAGAAAACTAACTCTCTTCTAGCAGCTGACAGTCTTAATAGTCAGCAGCCTGTCAGAAGTGTGTCCCTTCGGAGTACTAAAATATTGTTGTTGTAATTAGGATAGTCTTAATTGCAGTTTGGAATTGTGTAGTTCTTGTGTATTACTTTCGATATTCAGTAATTAACAGCAGTTTTTATCCTGTTAGGGGTTGTAGGATAAAAATAGAGCACGACTAAGTAGTATTGTAGTGTAGTCGTATATTAATTACCTTATTGTGTGATCTTTGAATACTCTCCAAGACAATATATCCCTTCGTTCATTTGCAAATAAGTTATTTTATTTTTAATTTCATTTTTTCCGTAAAGAATGGCTAAGGAGCGCGAGTGTACGAACTGTGGGTGGGGCGAGGCATTGAGGGGTATGAGGGAGGAGTTGGAAAGTTTGAGGGAGATAATTAGGATTCTCACAGAAGAGAGGAAGGAAGATAGGACTCCCTCAAACAATGTACAGGTTACAGTAGGTGTACAAGAAGGAGGGGAAGGAAAGGGGGCAGTTGTAGAAGACAGGTGGTCTAATGTTCTAAGGGGAAGGAGATTGCAGGCTAAGGGCTCTACGCAGAATCAGAATTCAGGACAGGTGTCTGTGCGAAATCGGTACGAGTCACTCCAGGTAGAACAACAGAGGGAAGATGAGGGACAGGGAACTGTTGGTGAGATGTGTGGAAGTAGGAGGAAGGGAAAAGGTAGGAACGGGAAATGTAGAGTAGAGGATAGGAAAAGACAGGTGGAACAGGATCATGGGAAGGAGAAAAGGGAGGAGGAAGTAGCTTCTGCAGCTATCAGGAAAGATAGGGCTGACCAGGACGGGAGGGGATCAAATGAGGTGGGTAGGGTTGAGGCTCTGGTCATGGGGGATTCCATCCTTAGACACGTGGGGAAAGTGTGTGGAGGAAAGGGAACCAGGGTAGAATGTTATCCAGGAATTAGGTTGAGGCAGATGTTGAGGAAAGTAGAAGAGAGGGAGGAGGGGAAGGAGAAGGTGGTAGTGTTTCACGTGGGTACCAACAACGTAAGGCAAGCTGGTGTAAGTACCAACATAGTTGGGGATGTGTGTGATCTGCTAAATGCAGCACGGGTGTAATTTAAGGAAGCGGAGATTGTTATCATTGGAATACAGTATAGGAGGGATACTGACTGGTGGCTGATTTGGGATTTAAATGAGACTATGGAGTGGGTATGTAGGAAACTGGGAGTGAAATTTCTAGATCCTAATGGGTGGGTAGTAGATAGGGATCTGCGCTCAGATGGCCTTCACTTAAACCGCAGTGGTACGTATAAGTTAGGAAATTTGTTTGGATGGATGATAGGAAGGTACATTCAGGGAAACGGGGTGGCCTAGGGAGGGGTGATAAGGGAAGAGGGAACAAGAAATCAAATAGGGATGACATAAAAATTTTAGTGTTGAACTGTAGAAGTATTATAAAAAAGGAATAGATTTAAGTAATTTAATAGATATAATATTTACCAGATATTGTAATAGGAGTTGAATCATGGCTGAGAAATGATATAATGGATGCAGAAATTTTCTCACCGCACTGGAGTGTGTATCGTAGAGATAGGATAGGAATGGTGGGAGGGGGAGTGTTCATTCTGGTGAAAGAAGAATTTGGAAGCTACGAAAAAATTAAAGATGAGACACATGAAATTCTCATGTAAGGCTCATTTCTGAAGACAATAGGCAACTTGATATATTTGGAGTGTACAGATCGGGAAAATGTAGCACTGACGCGGATTCGGAATTATTTGGTAGGATAGTCAGCTATGAGGGAAACGACATGGAAAGAAATGTGATTGTAGCGGGAGATTTGAATTTGCCAGATGTCAATTGGGAAGGAAATGCGAATGACAGGAAGCATGACCAACAAATGGCAAATAAGTTAATATGGGAAGGACAGCTGATTCAGAAAGTGATGGAACCAATCAGAGGGAAACATATCCTGGATGTGGTGCTGATAAAACCAGATGAGCTCCATAGGGAAACTGAAGTAATAGATGGTATTAGTGATCATGAAGCTGTTTTTGTCGTAGTTAAAAATAATTGCGATAGAAAGGAAGGTCTTAAAAGTAGGACTATTAGGCAGTACCATATGGCTGATAAAGCAGGCATGAGGCTGTTTCTAAAAAGTAACTATGATCGGTGGAAAACGGTAAGTAAAAATGTAAACAGACTCTGGGATGGGTTTAAAGAAATTGTTGAGGAATGCGAAAGCAGGTTTGTACCTTTAAGGGTGGTAAGGAATCGTAAAGACCCACCTTATTATCATAGAGAAATAAAGAGACTAAGAAGGAGGTGCAGACTGGAAAGGAATA
This sequence comes from Anabrus simplex, assembly GCF_040414725.1. NCBI lineage: Eukaryota > Metazoa > Arthropoda > Insecta > Orthoptera > Tettigoniidae > Anabrus > Anabrus simplex. The sequence goes on along the minus strand of NC_090266.1, from coordinate 942,471,396 downwards.
GAGTTAGAAATGGCTGTGGAAGTAAGGAGAAATTGAAGGATCTTACTAGAAAATTGAATCTAGCAAAGAAGACAGGTAAAGATAACATGATGGCAAGCATAATTGGCAGTCATACAAATTTTAGTGAAAAATGGAAGGGTATGTATAGGTATTTTAAGGCAGAAACAGGTTCCAAGGAGGACATTCCTGGAATAATTAATGAACAGGGGGAGTGTGTATGTGAGGATCTTCAAAAGGCAGAAGTATTCAGTCAGCAGTATGTAAAGATTGTTGGTGACAAGGATAATGTCGAGATAGAGGAGGAGACTAAGGCCAAAGAAGTAATAAAATATACATATGATAACAATGACATTTACAATAAGATACAAAAGTTGAAAACTAGAAAAGCGGCTGGAATTGATCAGATTTCTGGGGATATACTAAAGACAATGGGTTGGGATATAGTACCATATCTGAAGTACTTATTTGATTATTGTTTGGTCGGAGGAGCTATACCAGATGAATGGAGAGTTGCTATTGTAGCCCATGTGTATAAAGGAAAGGGTGCTAGACATAAAGGTGAAAATTACAGGCCAGTAAGTTTGACATGCATTGTATGTAAGCTTTGGGAAAGCATTCTATCTGATTATATTTAGACATGTTTGTGAAATGAATAACTGGTTCGATAGAAGGCAGTTCGGTTTTAGGAATGGTTATTCCACTGAAGCTCAACTTGTAGGATTCCAGCAAGATATAGCAGATATCTTGGATTCTGGAGGTCAAATGGACTGTATCGCGATTGACCTGTCTAAAGCATTTGATATGGTGGAACATGGGAGACTACTGGCAAAAATTAGTACAATTGGACTAGACAAAAGAGTGACTGAATGGGTTGCTATATGCCTAGAAAATAGATCTCAGAGAATTAGAGTAGGTGAAGCTTTATCTGACCCTGTAAAAATTAAGAGGGGAATTCCTCAAGGCAGTATTATCGGGCCTTTATATTTCCTTATATATATAAATGATATATGTAAAGGAGTGGAATCGGAGGTATGGCTTTTTGCGGATGATGTTATTCTCTATAGAGTGATAAATAAGTTACAATATTGTGAGCAACTGCAAAGTGACCTCGAAAATGTTGTGAGATGGACTGGTGGCAATGGTATGTTGATAAACGGGGTTAAAAGTCAGGTTGTGAGTTTCACAAATAGGAAAAGTCCTCTCAGTTTTAATTACTGCGTTGATGGGGTGAATGTTCCTTTTGGGGATCATTGTAGGTATCTTGGTGTTAATATACGGAAAGATCTTCATTGGGGTAATCACATAAATGGGATTGTAAATAAAGGGTACAGATCTCTGCACATGGTTATGAGGGTGTTTAGGGGTTGTAGTAAGGATGTAAAGGAGAGGGCATATAAGTCTCTGGTAAGACCCCAACTAGAGTATGGTTCCAGTGTATGGGACCCTCACCAGGATTAGCTGATTCAAGAACTGGAAAAAATCCAAAGAAAAGCAGCTCGATTTGTTCTGGGTGATTTTCGAGAAAAGAGTAGCGTTACAAAAATGTTGCAAAGTTTGGGTTGGGAAGAATTGAGAGAAAGAAGGAGAGCTGCTCGACTAAGTGGAATGTTCCGAGCTGTCAGCGGAGAGATGGCGTGGAAAGACATTAGTAGACGAATAAGTTTGAGTGGTGTTTATAGAAGTAGGAAAGATCACAATATGAAGATAAAGTTGGTATTCAAGAGGAGAAACTGGGGCAAATATTAATTTATAGGAAGGGGAATTAGGGATGGGAATAACTTACCAAGGGAGACGTTCAATAAATTTCCATTTTCTTTGAAATCATTTAGGAAAAGGCTAGGAAAGCAACAGATAGGGAATCTGTCACCTGGGCGACTGCCGTAAATGCAGATCAGTATTCATTGATTGATTGATAAACGCATTGGAAGCCTATCACATTGATTGTCTTATTTAAACAGCCTCAGTCCGGTATCCTTGGAAGAGAAAGCGGTCGAAAAAAGGACAGCGTAACTGGAGAACACTTTGGATATTCTATTTCTGACAGAATCGGTCCTGGAACGAGTATGGCAATGATTGTAATAATGAATTATCCTTGATCAAATTACGCATTCCCTCCCAAAGCTGTCTCAGTTATTGTGAGCTTTATACGTGTTCATTATATTGCTATATTGAGTCGTAACCATTAGCCTGATGTCTAGTTCAGTTATGCCTTCATTAGATCACTTTTACTACTGTAATCTGCAGGAGACAACTATCGTCATTATTCATGTGAAGTGGAAGCTTATCGTTACTAAAACTGTTCTGTGATGTGATGCTGATGCATAAACTGGTTCAATTATCTTTTTACTGCAACATTTCATCTGTGATGACCCATAACCCCGTGTATTTAATCTCTTATGACCTGTGATGCATTTGTTTCTCTTCTCATCTTGCAGAATTTGTTTTACAATCACTTATTAGTAAAGGGTGAAATTTCGTACATTTCCTTATTGTAATTCCTAAGGAAGAAACTTGTGCAGTTAGAAGGTGATTACATTTCCTGTAATCGGAGTTATTTTATAGTGCACTGACTTTTATCCGCGGCTTCACTCCTGTGGATGTCGTAATTTGATGAAAGCAATCGTTCCCAAGTAAGACACCATCTTAAAATCCGTAAAGTATAAAAACTCGCCGAAAAATTAATTTACCCCGTGTCAGATACAGCCCTCTCTCGTGTCGAAAACTAATAAATATACATGCTTATTTATTTTTGAAGCAGTTTCCAAATACCAATTTTCACGTCTGTAACATATCCAGTTTTTTATATATAAGCATCCTCACTAAAGGATTCAACCCTTTTTTCAGTCTTTCCCTTCGCCACCCTTCCCCTCCGTGAGTGATTTTCCGAAAACAAAAAATACGTGTTTCTTTATGTTAAATGGGATTCCAAATATAAATTCTTACGTCCGTAACATGTTAAGTTTTTGAGATATACTCATTTTAAACTTTCACTCCTTTTAACCCCCTACCTTAATTAGATCTTCCCAATAAATGCTACGTGTTTCTTTATATTTAAAGGATATTCCAGATACCAATTTCCATGTTTGTAGCATCTTCAGTTTTTGAGATATAAGTATCCTTATAAAAAATTTCAACTCCTTTTTCACTTCTCTTCACTTCACCCCTTCTCCCATTACGTGGATTTTTCGAAAACAAAAATACATGTGTCTTCATATTTAAAGGAAATTCCGAATACGAATTTTCACGTCTGTAACATATCCAGTTTTTTTAATATATAAGCATCCCCATTAAAGGATTCAACCCTTTTTCAATCTTTCTCACCGCCCCCATACTCCCCTCCGAAAACAAAATATACGTGTTTCTGTATTTTAAATGGGATTCCAAATATTACGTCCGTATCATGTTACGTTTCAGAGATATTAGTATCCTCACAAAAAGGTATCAGCCGTTTTTTAACTTATTTTTTCTCCTGTCAGGTGGATTTTCCGAAAAAAGTCTGTGTTTTTTATTTTTAAAAAAGATTCCAAATACAAATTTTCATGTCTTTAAACTCTTAACCTTTTTGAAATAGATATATACTCATTTTAAAATATTCATCCCCTTTTTCACCCCCAAGAACACTTTCTTAGTGAGCATATACAGTACACTGTAATATAAATGTATCCCTAAAATTTCATTTCTTTATGTTCATTAGATTTTGCTCGGCGATGATGAGTCTCTCAGTCAGTCAGTCAGTCAGTCAGGACATGTTATTTTATATATTGTACCAGGAACGCACGGTACATGCCGCATTTATCAAGAGCAATATCGTATCATTATCACGCGATCCGAGAACTCCAAGCTCGATGTGCTTATATCTACCAGGACGCGATAGCTTTAAGAGTGAACAGCTTTGAGTAACGTGTATGCAGGAGTGAGGTAGACTAACCCGCCCAACTCGTGAACATTCCTCGTGGCAAGGACTGGATACACCTGGAACAATGAGTCAGGCAGTAGAGAACTTTCGATTCAGAGATTTATAAAACTTTCTTTAATAACGGCCGTGTCGTCTTAGGAGATAAGCCATTCTGTAGCCAATTACAAGAACGTCTCCATTATCAAATCTCAAGAAAATCCATCGAGAGATTTTCGAGTAAATCCACTTTGAAATAATCACGTTATCATAATGACGTGTAGGCCTTGACCTTATAAAAGGCTGAGCTAGACAGCAATAGATAGGCACTCTTCAGCAACGGCTTTGCATGGTCAGACCCTATGCTATTCTGTACGTCAAAAGTAGAGTCATCGTCGCCATAAGACCTATCTGTGTCGGTGCGACGTAAAGCAAGTAGCAAAAAAAAAGTAGAGTCGAGCGACGATGTGGTGATTATCAATCGCGATGTGTAAGTTCTCACGGCGAGAACCGAACTCAGTATAATTATCGAACTGCGGAACTTGATATTTCTTCGGTCAAAAATCAAGTGAAGTGTTTAACTTATTCTATTGCCATGCAAGTATTAGAACATTATTTCAGTAACTGTGATATTTAAAATGGTTTGAAATATTTCATCGTGATAACACAAGTGTTTACCTATTTCTTGCTATTCAAGACTTAAGTGTTCCTTAAATAATGATAAACTGTGCCATCCGCACTGTTTAAAGTGAGTGACGTAAAATGATAATACATTATAGCGTTAGTCTTAACTGGATTCGAACAGATTTCTGTAAATACTTGTACATAATTAGTTCTAAATATTCCTCGGTGACTTTATTATTTAACGAGACTAACTGTGCTAAGAGTGACTGACAAGTTATTATTTATTTCATCGCTATTAGCAGTGTCATACGGATAAACAATTAAAGAGCTATTTTTGTAACAAATGCGACATCTTATTTTACGTTGTGGCAAGTAACCACAGACTTTAAGTGAATGGTGTTTAGTTTCATTATTTTCCGTGGTAAAGAACCATGGAATGTGTTCCATCATTTCGTTTCTTAAATTAATGCTAGCCGCATATTCAACTTTTGAAGTGACATTCATTAATTTTTACCTGCAAGTATCAAGTGAATTTTTTTGTTTTATTTTACACTACGTGTTGTCCGCCTACACCAATAAAAGGCAGTGTTTTTCAAATGTTGTGACAAGTTACTGTGAACGTGTCGGGGGACTGTACGACTGTGGACACTCGTATAAAATTAAACCACGGGTGATTACCCCGCATCAAGGTTGTCGTAGGCCTCCGAGAAACTGGAGACCTTCAGGTACGAGGTACGGGTTCGATTCCATGCTGCTGAGCGGACTTGGGAGTACGAGTCCAGTTCCATAGTGACGAGAGGACCCTGGAGTACGAGTTTTGTGGAGAGCAATTCAGGAAGACGATTCGGGAGATGGCGGTTCACAGCACCAAGGTGATATAAATTTCAACTTGTCAGTATTTTGAATAAAGCCAATATTCAAAGTATATCTTCACTTATTGTAGTTAGAACCTATCCTCCTGAACCAAGCCCTAGATATTTTGCCTAGGAAACGCCTTGAGAAATTTAACCCATGCTCTTTTCAAATAAAAAGCTAGTTCGGGTTATATTTTACTGGTACAATATATAGATTATAATGGTCTGTCCAAATCTTGTACGTGAACTATTTTGAATTAACAGTGATAATGATAAGTATTTTAAACCCAGGTACAAGAAAATTTCCTTGTAGTTGATATTAGCTGTCTTTCATCAACAATTTAGCCTAATGTGAAAATGATTTCGTTTTGGCATGATACGTGAAAAGGCCACGTATACTTGCCCATGAGAACATTATCTACTTAGTGCGTATGTATACGCTCGTATATTTTATATATTATCATGTCAGAGAAGACTGTATTCCGAAATCGGACCCCTTTGAAATTAAATGAGAAATATGATGGGATCATTGAGATTTTCGGTATTAAATATGTTTCTACAGTGATGGAAACGTTCCTTTTTTAAATTTTCTTTAGTTCGCACCGTCACAGATAGGTCTTATGGCGACGATAGGATACGAAAGGTCTAGGAGTTGGAAGGGAACGGCCGTGGCTTTAATTAAGGTGCAGCCCCAGCATTTGCCTGGTGTGAAAATGGGAAACCACGGAAAACCATCTTCAGTGCTGCCGACAGTGGGATTCGAACCCACTATCTCCCGGATGCAATCTCACAGATGCGTTTCTAAAATATATTGTATGTTTGCATTTGTGTTACACTGCATAAGTTCGGTACAATTTCATAATGTACAGTAAACTCCTGTCCTCATATTCCTCGATGTGGTACAGCTCCATTCAGACACCCTCAAATCTTAAGTTTCTGTCAGTACTGGAAATCAAGCTCGGGCCTCCGAGAACGGCAGCTGATAACGCTAAGCGTATTTTGGAGGTGGAATTAGATTTCTTATAATACAGTAAGGGTGTGTATCATATATATATATATATATATATAGGAATATGCCAGATGGATCAATATTTAGACATTATGATAGCTTCACCTACCCAGTGCTTTGCATTTTGAGTAATAGCTTGGAGAGCACGAAGTTGTTAACGTTTTGAACTTGTACATCTATCGACAGTAAAATTATACATTCTTGTAAAAATGAAGGCATATTTGAAGGGTCACGTATTTCAGGATAAGCAATTTCTGATCATTTCCATAAGGTTTCTCATTAATATACAAAAATCATTATTGAGATTAGTTATTCTTTCATTCATCCTTAATTGTTCGTTACTAATTTCTGACATACAGAAAAAGACTAATGTGAACTGACTGTAAAGTAGTATTATACATTATCGGAAATGGAAAGTGTTGCAGCATGAAGATCTTATCGTAATGTAACGAAATTTCCTTTGTTTGATACCTACACTAAGTATGTGATCTGGTGATCATTTTACTGTGCCGTAATCATATTTACAGTAACACTACAGACGTGCACGCAAGCTAAATATGAAATGAATAACTGGTGCTTCCGCCGCTTATGATGGTGATTGTAATAACTCTGGTGTTTAGGGTAGGCTGTAGGTTGCAGAATGCCTAACAACGTACTGTACCTGTCCCGGGCATCGGCAGAGGAAATCATATGGATGAGGAACTTCGGAGAATCAGACCCGGCATCGAAGTTCAATCCTCCCTACTTTAATTCAGAGCAACGGCTACGCCCGAGAGCAATGGGTCATAGTACTGTTAGGTGAAAACAAAAGTGGGTATTTAACATAAATACCTTGAAAACAGGACACTACAGCGAGAGGAATACATTAATCTAAGAAATAATAAGAATTGATTTTTACCTAATTCAAAACACAATTTTATTCACTGAGAGACCATTGGTGAAAAATGTATGCACACATGAGATGCCATATAATTGCCCACATCAATTTTTAAGATATGCTGCACATAACTTGCTGCATGGGTAATGCCATCTAATGTTTTTGTGAGTTCGTTATTCACTCTTGAATTGCATTCTGACATTCCCAAGCCGAAACCACTCAACACTGCATATATTACAAATTCACTGCCAAATATTACGGACTTTTCTCTTTCGCATTGATCATGTTATCATTTGTATATCTACTTTATTACACGGGTCAATGACCGTGTTTGCTCTATGGCAGATATACCATCCAATTATCATTGTGAAAGAACAACATAAATTACACAAAGACATAGGCATCTCTTGTGGTTCTTATGTTCGCGATTTTTAGAGTATTTAATAGGTACGTTCCACATAACTCAACAAATTACCTAGTCATGAAAATCCCGCCGTCGCCTATTACTAATGGTTCTTATAGTATCACATTAAACATTACCACACTACCGAATACACGTGTCTCTACGGGGTGACAAACTTATTACTAATATTTACAATGTGGACATTACAACGCTGGTGAGCCTGTAACCTCAAAATGAATCACCACACAATTACATAAGACACAGAAAATAAAATAAATAATACGATGGAGAATTATCCCTGTAAACAAGACTATAAAATTCACTCCAATGCTCTCCAGAATCTGTGACCCCACAAAGGTATTCTGGCATTGATCCAAGGACTTCGATACCAGTCGGGTATCGAACCACTCCTTCCTGACTCGAGGTGGTACCTGAAATTCCCTAAGTACAACCTTATTGTAATACCCTAATTGAGGGGAATATACACCAGTGTCCAAAAGTAAAGCATAATCATTAAACGTAGCCATAATGCCTGACAGGAATGCCAGACGGATTGCTGAACAAACGGAAGCTGACTCACACACCATATGTCGCACAACTTGTCCAAGAAAACAGTGTCAGAAAGGTTCTGATAGCTAGGGTTCACCTTTGACAACTACTAACATAACTTGAAAATGTCTTCCACAACAAAATATGCTGTTAATAGGGTGTATGGTTACCCCTAACGGCCACATATGCTTCGCAGCGACGCGGCATGGTCTCTATCTGATGGTCCAAGAGCTCTTGTGGCAGTCGATCCCGTTCTTCCGAAAGAGCAATGCGAAGGTTTTGGAAGGTCCTTGGTGGAGGCTTACGGGATGCAATTCGCCTCCCCAATGCATTCCAGGCATGTTCTATAGGATTGAGATCCGCAGACCTCGCTGACCAGTTCCTCCGATGAATGTCTTCCCCAGCAAGAAATTCACCCACCAGAGCAGCGCGATGTGGTAGGCCATTTTCGTCCATTAAGAGGAAGTCTGCACCAACTGCCCCTCTGAAGAGTTGAACATGGGGTCACAATACCTCATCCCTGTATTCCGAGGGTTAACAGTGTTCCTCGGACCACACATGAAGATGTATAGTTCGGTACAGCCATTCAACATGATGCCGCCTCAAACAATGACACCACCACCATTGTACGGGTCCCGTTCCACGATGTTCCCGTGGTTGTACCGGCTAGCCGGTTCTCTCCAGATTAATGTGCAACGGAAATCGTTCTGCAAACTGGAACGGGATTCATCTGTGAAGAGCACATTCTTCCATTCATTCATGGTGCAGTTTCGATGTTGACGGCTCCAGAGTAAACGGGCCCATCTCTGTGCTGGAGTGAGCGGGAGGCACACCGCTGGACGTGGGGGAAAGAGCCCTGCTGTTCTGAGCCTCCAGTACAAGTTTGCCGGGAAACGGCAACCCCTGAGACGGATGCAAACTCCGCCGACATTTGTCTTGCAGGTGCACTCCGATTTGGTCGGGCGGTTAAGGCCAGCTACCGGTCCTGCTGTGGGGTGGTTACCCTTGGTCGACCTGGTACTGTCCTACGACTAACATCTCCTGTGTCGCGAAATCGTCTCTAAATCATGGAAATGACACTTTGTGGCACATTCAAGGACTTCGGTGAGTGTGTCTGGCCTGCTCCCGGGGGGCCGAGTATTCTACCCTGCAAAACGGGGTCCAAATGGCCTCGTTGTGCCATTATGTTGTCACGTTCAGCAAGAGACTACACTCCGCACACTATAACAGGGCTAACAACACGACTGAGGGAATATGGGGCGCAGGCACTGGCTGTGTTTACCTTGCGGTTACGCCGCTAGTCAAAGCAGGGATCACTCCTTTTCTATACAGAGCGTACACGTAAGGTTGGTAGGTGCATATGTCGTGCGATTTGCGGTCTATTTCCTGTTTCCCTGCTTACTCGTAATTTATGCTTAACTTTTGGACACTAGTCTATCAACTACCGGCTAAACACAGAGCCTTCCGATGGTAATGACAATATACTACGCAAGCGAATATGTTAAGTACTGCGTTTTTGAAAGGACGAAAAAAAAATATCTCCTTAAGTCAAGAGGACCACAAGCTTGGAACAGAGCCAAAGGGACACTGGGACTGAAATTTCTAATTCCTGTAAAAATTAAGATATCACCTTAATATTAGGTTGGCTCAAGTTACGTACTAGTATGAATATATGTACTAAATTTGAACAGTGTAGCTTTACTAGTTTCATAGATATTAATTATTTTCCAATATTTATATGCACATTTTTCAAATATTCTAAATGTTAAGCACATCAAAGCTAGATAGCACATTTTTAAATAATGATCTAGTACCTTATTCTTATATAAACGAAACTGTGCATCATTTTTGAGATTGTATTATTTACTATGGAGATAGGACTTTTTCCCTGTTGAAGTTTATTTTTTGTAAAATTTTTGAAATTTTAAGGCTTGAAATTTATTTACAGGCAAACCAGAATTTCAGTTATAAAAGTAATGAACACGTTTATGGATAATGAACTAAGAAACATTCATGTGAAATTTCAAGGTAATATCATCATATCTGTAATTCGTATAACATTTTCTACATCGGAAAATGTGAAAATAGCCTTTTTCTAAAACCATGCATATTTTTTAATGTTGTCACTTGACTTACTCATTAGAACTGTCCTGCAGCATAAGTCACACCCTCCGTATTCAGTTTTTCAGCCTCTTTCTTCATGTTCGTGACCTTCGCCTTCCGTCGAGTTGCTTTCTTCTTCTGAGAGGACGAGCGCTGTATTTCATACTTTCTGCGAGCATCAGCCTAAGGACTGATTTTTCTGTCACATGAGGGACTGAAGTTCTTTTGATATCGACTTCAAGTCTAATGTTGCACTGCACCCCATATTGACCTCTGTCACAGCAATGCATACAACAATTTCAAGTCTCTTTCTTGATAGAAAAGTTTCCTTTGGACACTTTCTCCAGATGCTAGAATGTAGACTTTCGTTCTGATTCTGTGTTACACCACGGACACATCGGGATAGTAGGGTACTTCATCAGATGCCAGCCTCTGATACACAGGCATAATCTTACACACTAATGGCTCAGAAAGCTTGACCGACATTTTATCATGACTCTGAGGTACCTTACCTTCTGCTATGCTTTTGGTATGGAAGCACCAATCATCTTAGCCTTGGGGGAATTTCTTATGTTGGGGCTTACTGTCAGTGGATATGTAATAGTAGAGTGTGGCAGAGATAGCATTTTTCATGTTTGCAACAATAAGTGTGTTTCTTACAATATCTTTCCTATAATAGCTGGTAAGCGTGGTAATTGTAGCATTAGTAAGACCACCTGAACGGCCACCTAACTGAACACCCTTCACTTTCCATGTTTGTAGCATCTGTCTCAATCCTGTTCCCATTCTCTTAGAAATTTGGTTTACACAATCCTCCTTCAGTACTGTGTTGGTGCATTACACCATATTTCAAAATTATGTGATAAAAAACGCATAAATGCTTGTGCAGGATAATGTTCTGTGAGAATCGAAGAGGAAGGGGCGTGTAAATGGCTGCGCAGCAGGTATTTAAATGTCTCGCTGTGCCTTTTAAAATGGCGGAACGTGGAAAATTATACCGCTAATTTATCCGCAATGGCCAGGGGTAGAGCATTAAGTGAAAATCAAAAAATCTAAATATTTGATAAAATATGCCTAAAACTCAGTCCCAGTGTCCCTTAAAGAAACAAAAATCACTGAAGGGTCTGGAGTCCCGCATGCTTTTCATCCTTCCACTTTGAGGCCATGTTTCACTCGCCAAGGGAGCACGCTCTGGCCAAACAGTTGTGCGGATGAACACATTTCCATACGGAATAAACGATTAATTACTAATTCATCTATCGCATGTTTTCCGGGCATGTTATCCTTCAAGGACATTATTCACATATCATTCACTTTCTTCCAATGCCTGTGCAAATTACACTTCTGGCTTATATTATTATTTCTCATGTCTTGCATATCTTCACATATTCTCTCTATCTCCTTCAATTTCAAACACATGTGCTTAATATCCACACTATTCAAATACCTCCTAAAATATATTAAGATGACCCTTACCGACAGGGAATTAAAGTATAATACTTTACACACTCGCTTATCTTGTAGGTCATTTCTTCGCACCTCGAATCACCATTGTCTTTCTTCACTTAACGGCATCCTTATAATAAAGGAGGATGTCTATAACCATGCAGAATTTAATTTGTAAGCACCTGAAAAATTAATATTCGGAACTTAGGAAGATCCTACCAGCTGATTTAAATGGAAATATTATTGAAGACAGCCGAATGACTTAAATCCACCCCATCTACGAGTGCTTCGCTAAACGCACATAACAATATACAGTATAGGGCATTAAACACTAATTCATGCACATTCCCGGAGATAACTTTTGAAATTAACCAATAATCACCCAGAAGATAAGAAAACTAAGGTTAATAAAGAGTCTATAACCCGTTGAGACACGCATATCTCGCTATTTACACACTAGACATGAAATCAAAATGCATGATCTTGATTTTATCTAGAAAGTTATATTATCATATTAATGTGACCTTTGACGGATGTTCATGCTAAGATTTGATTGAAATGTACTTATTGTTTCGGTGTGTAACCTGCTGTCATCTGGCGATACCCATATCGATTTAGTTATCCATGACCGCCATCTCGCTAGTAGAAGATCATGGGTTCATCTGGCTCCGTGCTGGCTCCATGATGTACGTGAAACTGCTACCTCCAAGCCGTTGAAAATCCCACGCTGTCCTTCCACTAAGGAATACCGCTGTCACGTAGGCGCGATCTGGTAGTTGTAGGTACTGGGTTCAAGGGGCACTCACATACATGTGAACACAAATGTAAATCGAGTTATTGGAAGTAATGTTTATCTGAATTCAAGATAAATGCGATAATGGCAATGACCACTCAGACGCTCGAAATGGACTGCAACAAGTAGCGAATAACGTCCCTCAAGATCGCCACTTGCGCCCCGTTGATTACAGATAGCGATAAATTATATTTTGTCTATCCCCAAACTAAGTGTCACTATTCAGCTTACTCATCCTTGGCTAATGTGACAACATTTATTTGATAGCGTTTACAGCCTCTGGTATATGCACACGAGCTAACTATAGCAAATTATATTTAGCTTTCCGTAATCACTTTCTCACTACACACTGACGATTACATATAGCATGACCCGGTCTCTAAATGAAACTCATTTATTTAGCCTGTATAGAATATCACAATACTATCTTGCATTCACTTCATGACAAGAGGAGTACTGATCACACGTAATTGATGTCGATATCACACACACCCTATTACACAATGACTGTATATATTTTGGGATTAAAGAAACACTTAATCTGCACTGTAACATGAACCATCCAAACCATAACATAGAATAAGCTGAAATGTGCAAGGTGGAACGCCTTTGTAGTCAACTAGTGGAGTTCTCTATGGAAAGTGAACGTCCTTCCCACTTTTACATATTCACTCCGTTAGTAGTCATCTTCCAGTGTCAAATGGATGTTCAATTTGTAGCTCTTTACACACTGTATCTACAAATATTTTCATTCAAATCGGATCGTGTGCTTCATATTAATTACGAAAGCATCCTTTGGATTTTAAGCGCGCTTGGTGGGGATGATGGGGCCTCCCAGCTCTGAGTTATGAATACCCCCAAGGGCCATCTGGCATTTATCACTTCGATGCTGTCTTAAGTGCAGCCATTAATAATGCGTCGAGAAGTAAATCATATTTTTAAATAATTAAATACTGGAAATTATGCTGATTTTTTATCCTTCATATCTATTTTTCCGGGGCTTGTAACGAATTATTATTATTATTATTATTATTATTATTATTATTATTATTATTATTATTATTATTATTATTATTATTATTATTATTATTATTTTTTTTTGCTAGGGGCTTTACGTCGCACCGACACAGATAGGTCTTACGGCGACGATGGGATAGGAAAGGCCTAGGAGTTGGAAGGAGACGGCCGTGGCCTTAATTAAGGTACAGCCCCAGCATTTGCCTGGTGTGAAAATGGGAAACCACGGAAAACCATTTTCAGGGCTGCCTATAGTGGGATTCGAACCTACTATCTCCCGGATGCAAGCTCACAGCCGCGCGCCTCTACGCGCACGGCCAACTCGCCCGCTATTATTATTATTATTATTATTATTATTATTATTATTATTATTATTATTATTATTATTATTGGTGAGCTCGCAAAATCTGTGTGTTGGTATCCAGAAAATAGGTAGGGAAGTGATGGTAATGTACAGTTCTTAGGTTGAAACCCTGTAAATTAGCCACGCCTTCTGACACAGACAGCGTCTTAAACCTAGCGTCATATCATCAGCTCTTTTGCACGATAGAGAGGGTAATACCAAGATTTCACTGTATTCAGTGCTTCTCTCTCTCCTTACGCGTAAATAGGGCTCCACCCACCGAACTCGCGCAGCGTCGTTCGTGTCCCGGACAGGGAATAAAGTATTATTTGCAAACTACTATTTCATTAATCAATGCGGAAAACGACACATATATCTTACTGTGCTTCCCAACATGTCTAATAACGTGGTATTGAACGGTTTCAGTACACAACCAAATTAGTGTCCCCTCTTCGATTTTGAGAAGTGTCGCTTAATTGGCATGTCCACAGCAGGAGAAAACAAGTTGCTTGAAACTCGCCCGAGATCACGACTTCCCATATGGTGCGCACCTTCGATGCCACATCATAAACAAAAGGGACTTGCATGGTGTAGAGCCAGAGAAAACTGGGCTGATGAGTGGCATCGAGTGCTATTTAGTGACGAGTCTCGTTTCCGTCTAGGGCTATCATAAAATCGACGACAGCATGTCCGTACAAGAAAAGGTGATAGGAAAATACATCTCTGATTTTTTACAGACATACTCCTCCAACCCCTGAGATTATGGTTTGCACATGACACCAGGACCGATTCGGTTGCCGTTCAGGGAATATCGATTGCACGCCAGTTTTTCGGAAGATTGTTAGCTTCTTTATGGCCACCGTACCAAATGGCACGCTACAGCACAAGAATTCGGATCCTAAACAGTTCCGTCTCTTACCCTGATTTTTTTCCATACAGCACAATTTGTATGCCACGGGAAGGTGTTCGTTGTCATACCAATTTCAATCCATAAATCTTCGATAACTGATGCAGCATTTGCTTCAGGCATGAATAGAAGTTTCTCAAGTTGACGTTCGAAAGCCTTTTGATTCATTGTAATTACGAATAAGATAGTGCATCCCTGCTCGATGTGGTCACATCTCTTAACAAAATTGGGCATTATTTTGGATAGATCATTTCCGAAAGGGATGCACTCTCAATGTTATTTGGTGATCATCTCTACAAAAAAATTTCATAGGTACGAGGAGTACTTCACGGTGCAAAAGTTCCATTTCCACTGATTTATGCGTCAAATTTATCTCTATCCAATAACTAAACTGAAATATAAGATTACCATCCATTCACTACTACACACTGGAATCCTATAGACTATTTAATCAACATTATATTTAAAAGTGTACATGTTTCAGCTCAACTGAGCAGCACTGAAAACGCATAAAATGCGTATTAATATTGAATAAAGTATCTTATAACAATATGAATTGATATATTTAAAAACATATATCTGGTAGGTCTCTAGAGGGATAAACTAACGTAAAACATGCGTTCTGGACAGTATAGATGAAATATGATGAAATTACATTAAAATCTTTTTTAAATCTACCGAAATCATTTGTTTTAAAAATAGGATCTTGGTGTGGGCGTTGTCTTGTATGTATAGTAGTTAATACGGGATTGAAATGATGTATAAACATATTCTTCATAGTAGTAGAAGCTCGGGACAGGACCCTCGAAATGTTTATGGCCTATTACATAAAGATCTTTCCAGAGATGATGATGGCTAAATTGAGCCGAAACATATACACTTTTAAATATTAAATAATCTATAAGATTATAATGTGTAGCTTTGCATAGGTGTAAACCTGATACTTTAATTTAGATACTACAGTCAGTACGGAATTTGAAATATGAATTTCATTTCTTCCATCCAATAATGTACGATAGTTTTTAAATAAGTATTCACCTCGTCATATCCAGTTTCTCTCGCCACAATGATTATATTTCAGCAAAATCTCCGTAGAAAAGAATGATGCAGCCTCCCATAGGCAAAGCAAAGTCACCTCCGTACAGGCCATGAAGGCCCTTGGAGGAGTGGAAGGTAAAGGCTTCCACCATTGTTAACCTCGGCACGTGATGGGGTAGAGTGGTTAGCTCTACGCCCGGCCGCCTTTGCCCCCAGGAATTAACCAGGTACTCATTTTTGGTGGAGGCTGAGCGAACCTCAGGGCCATATGCACCTCCGGAAGTGGAAATAGTCTCCCATATGCGTGTTTATATTCCTAGAGCTTTAGATGAAATTCTGTGTGACACAGTAGCCAAATAAAAATGAATAATTTTGGATTTATTTATCGTTCTTATTTTGTTTGAAAACATTATATCGGGTGATTCACATCAAGTAATTTTTCTTGAACATTTGCAACCTGCTAAGAATTGACTGTCTCTTAGTTGTTAGCGTATTCGACATTTTGCTGCAGTTTATGTACATATAGTCTGATTCTCAGTTCAATGAAGAATCACAAAAGGTTTAGTGAGTAAGGTCCATCTTAAAAACACCGTACAATTTTCCGTAGAGTGGATTCCACATATCTAACATCGTTTTTACAAAATACTACTCTACTGTACAAACTATGTCCGCCTCAACAGCCATAGCTGGAAAACTGCGTACAAAGTGGCTATTTTTGTTTGACACAGAATGGTTGTGTCTTATCACAGACGACGTTATTGGTTACGACCAATCACGGACATGCCTAATCAAAACCATATCACACAGTCTCCCAACATCAAACAGGACAGAAAAGTGTTTTTTCAAATTATGGTATAGACTCTGGTACGTTAATGGTATGTAGTCGACGTGGTAGATTTTGCCATGTAAGTAGGCTACTACTGTTACACCGGTCAATGAAGGTTTAAAGCAGGTCTGTACATCTTTAAGACGTAAGCAACTATTCGAAGCGAGAACTTCTGTCTCCTAATGAATACACAATTATAATGCGCAAAGCTGCACAGTTCAAGTAGATGTGTGGAATTATGAAATGTACGAGTAAGTACCTGCTCTCTCAGGGAAGTGCGAGTTGTAATACGTGTTTATTACGTCCTTTATTTTCATTTTGTACTTGGATTTGTATCCTTTATGATAATGTAACATTTCTGAAGTCGCAGATATCTTTATAACGAAGTAATAATAAAATGTAGCCATAATAAATACCACCACGTAAATACCGACTACGGGCAGAGGCATTGAGTACAACATTGTCAGCATTATGTTGGACCCATCCAACTATGTAATGGATACCTACTCAACTCATTTGGGAATGGTTACAATAACCGAGTTTAAGTGGGTCTTGATTGAATCTACTGCGTCTTTGCTGCAAGAAAAAAAAAACTGTCTGAACATTCGAGTCATAGTTCCTGAACAGATAACAACAACGTATTAAGGTTGTAAGCACGTGGACATGATATTACTCCGCGGAGAAGCAAGAGGTTATGCAGGGGATGCACGACCCTTATTCAAAGAGCGATCTCCTGGTCGAAGACAACCAATTATGAATGTGTTGCGAAGGGTCGAAAGACGCCTGCGTGAAATGATGTCCGTTGGAAGGGAACATTCCCGGGATGCTCTAATGAAGTCTGTTGATAACAAAGAATCTGTTCATAATGCAATTGAGTACAGCCTGCAAAGGGTTGAAATTTACATTAACTAAGGAAGAGGCCATTCAGGCCACTTAGGTCATTAATCATAATTCATTAATCAGCTTTCTGTGAGTCAAGGAATCGGATGTTCATCTAGAATCCAGTCGTACTTCCGGGTGTAACAGCTGGCTCCACTATTAGCAGACCTTTTATGGCTACCCAGAAGCAAACAATGTGGAGAAGGCCAGCAAATGTCAAATGTTATAATAATACTGATTGGTATTCGTTACTGTGGCACACTGGGAACTAAAAAGGGTATACATATTCTGCAAGCACCGGGACTGAACCTCCGAACACCAGCACACCGTTAGGCTTTCAGTCACCACGGAATAAGTCTTTTGCAGTTGTCCTTAGACCATAATATTTCAGTTTCAGTCCAGTTTCTGGTCAATACGGAGCGTTCCCTTTATACGTGTAGCATAATTTTATGCGTTTATTCATTCATATTTCCCAACTGCTGGGTCGTCAGCAACGAATTATGTATTTCAAGAGATGTATTGCAAAATAACTTATTGTCGTAAGATAAGGGGAGACGTTTTCACTTTTAGGCTATGAATTGCGGGTTACATAAATCCGAAAAAATAGGGGTGGCTGATTCAGCTGGTATACTGGCGTACTTTTTAAAAATAATTTTCTACTTTCTTCTTTTAATTACTGAAGTGTTTATTATTTTTCTCTTTCTTTCCTTTTATTTTCTATTTAAGGACGACACACACACACACACACACACACACAGTCCCCGAGTCAGTAGAAATAACCAATTAAGGTTAAAATCTCCGACCCGGCCGGAAATCCAACCCGGGGCCCCGTTAAACAAAGGCCAGCGCGCTAACCATTTACCCATGGAGCCGGACCGTACTCTCAGTACAAACTTTCAGAGAAAGTTCATGTACTGCATAATATGCCATTCTCCCCCCCCCCCCCCTCCAAAAGAGTAACAGCAATCTATGGTAATGATATGGCAAGAAAGAAATACCAACCTACATTACTTTACTCAACTAATTAATCACGAATATTTGCCTTCAAGGGAACTTATCTTGTTTGTTATGATTATTTTTTCTGATCACGGTTCAGACGATGTTCTTCCTCAGCGACCATCTGCAAAAGTCGAGAGATGACGTCTCTCTTAAGTACTCGCCACCAAGACAGTTGGCTACGTGGATCGGGTTGCGTAGCTGGGAGCTTGAATTTAGGAGAAGGTCGGTTGGAGTCACACCACCTGCAGTCCTGAAATACATTTTATGGTTTCCTATTTTCACATCTGTACCTTAATTAAAGCCACTGCCACTGCCATGCCAACTCTGGTCCTTTCCCATTTTGTCGTCGCAGAACACCTTCGATGTGTTAGTCAGATGTTAAACCGCTCCGAAAAAATAATAACGTTCTCACTAGTTTTCCGCTATATTTTTTATATGGCAAAGATTCTTCATTCTCATTAATAAACTTGAATGCAAACAATTCCGTTATTCTGCTCGTTCAATTAAAGCTTCGTACAACGCATGTTTGTCAAAGTTGAACTTCACTCCCGTTCAAAATATGTTCCAATATACGAGGTTTTTCCGTAAAATACGTATAAATCCGTCGGGGTGACGTATGACGTATCGTGGAGGTGCCGCCAGGTGGCACTGCTGTTGTCGCCAATCTTCTCAACGCTCAGTTCGAGTCGGAGAGCTCTGCGTGTCAGTAGCAGTGTGCGGCTGCTTGTTGAAAGTTACCCGTTTTCACCTGCCGTCGGTATGGAGCTCTATCTGATTGAGGAACAGCGCATCAACATTAAGTCTCAGAGCTCGTGTGGCCCGAGTTCGACCGGATTTGGCACAAGGGGCAGGTGGATCCTTCATCACGACAATGCGCCCGCTCACACGTCGCTCGTTGTGCGTGAGTTTTTGGCCCAAAGCTCAATCACCGTGACAGACCACCCGCCTTATTCACCCGATTTAGCCACTTGTGACTTCGTCCTGTTCCCGAGCCAGTAACGTGGAGCAAAGAGTAATGGTAGGAAACAAAATCCTATTGATTTTCATCACAAAAACAGTTTTTTAGTATACGAGGATAATGATATTTCTGTTATGGATGTAATAAATAAATAAATAAATAAATAAATAAATAAATAAATAAATAAATAAATAAATAAATAAATAAATAAATAAATAAATAAATAAATAAATAAATAAATAAATAAATAAATAAATAAATGAAAATCCAGAGCCTGTTTACAACCATTCGACCGGGTCAGGAATGGAATGAATGAAGCCACCATCTAGCGGCGAGAATAGGAATTGTGCCCGCTGCCGTAGCCTGTCGCACTTCTCTGGGGCAATGATTAATGACTGATAGATGAAATGAAATATTGATGGAGAGTGTTGCTGGAATGAAGTATGACAGGGAAAATCGGAGTACCCGAAGGAAATCCTCTCCCGTCTCCGCTTTGTCCAGCACAAATCTCACATGGAGTGACCAGGATTTGAACCACGGAACCCAGCGGTGAGAGGCCGGCGCGCTGCCAAGGAGGCCCAAAATAAATAAATAAATAAATAAATAAATAAATAAATAAATAAATAAATAAATAAATAAATAAATAAATAAATAAATAAATAAATAAATTAATTAATTAATTTAATTAATTAATTAATTAAAAATTGGCTAAATATTTTTTAAATTGGCTTTACATCGCACCGACATAGATAGTTCTTATGGGGACGATGGGTGGAAAGGGCTAGGAGTGGGATGTAAGCAGCTGTGGCCTTAATAAAGGTACAGCCCCAGAATTTGCCAGGTGTGAAAACCGGAAACCACGGAAAACCATCTTCAGGGCTGCCGACAGTTGGGTTCGAACCCACTACCTCCCGGATGCACGCTGAAAGCTGCGCGCCCCTAACCGCACGGCCAACTCGCCCGGTAGTAAATAAATAAGTAAATGTTCAAACCATTAGTATAAGAGATGAAGATAACGGCTACAAAATTCTTATTACCGGGCGAGTAGGCCGTGCGGTTACGGGCAAGCGGCTGTGAGCTTGCATCCGAGAGGTAGTGGGTTCGAATCCTATTGTCGGCAGCTCTGATGATGGTTTTCCGTGGTTTCCCATTTTCACACCAGGCCAATGCTGGGGCTGTACGTTTATTAAGGTCACGGCCGCTTCTTTCCAATTCCTAGGCCTTTCCTATCCCATCGTCACCATAAGACCTATCTGTGTCGGTGCGTCGTGAAACCACTACCAAAAGATATCTTATTGATTTTGTGGCTCAGTGAGATTTCCTAATGAGCATAAAGTCGCACACAGTAATTTTGATCTTGGGTCTTGTTACCGACTGCGAAAGTAAAATTTCAAATTATTAAAAATTAATATTCTCGAATAATTAGTGAAAATAAACCAGAACAAGTGTTAATTTAATAAGAAGTCTATTTTTATGAATGGAAATTGGTATTATTAAATGACTAACCAAACTCTTTAGTCATTCGGTGCAATTTTATATCTTAATTGAGACTCTCTGGAGAACAGGAAACTTCAAGTACTGAAGAAGTTGAGGTCATCCGTGCTTAATCCATTAAAATGAGAAGGGCAAGTAAACAGGAGAAGAGGGTCGTAATGGAACAGAGAAGAAAATAGTATTGGACAAAAGCGACAGTTTTAAGAACCATACACAGTGATTTTTTACGATTTCTCCCGCTGGCGCTCGCATTGTAGAGCAGACAAAGAGAATGTCCGTTCGTTTGCTGGCATTAACAACATTCTAAAAACTGCCGCTAGCATCGCCACCATTCTGAAAGGACGCCTTTCATGCGCACCAGAGAACATACTGAATGTTCCTGGACAATCCCTTAGGCTCCGCAGAGCTAAGAAGTTTCTCTGCGATGTATGTATGTTGCTGAGGCTCTGCTTTGTTGCGGTTTCTCTGCATATCCCTTTGCATGGCCCGCAAAGCACGTACACATGGTACATGTGACTAATAATATTATAGCCTACTCGTGTGTATAGCTTTGCTTTCATTAGAATGGTAGTTCTTAGACAATAAGATTTCAGGAGATATGGGTTCGAACCCCACTGTCGGCAGCTCTGAAGATGCTTTCCGTGACTTCACATTTTCACACCATGTAAATGCTGGGGCTCTACCTTAATTAATAATAACCAGACAGACAGACAGACAGACAGACAGACAGACAGACAGACAGACAGACAGACAGAGAGACAGACAGACAGACAGACAACACCCACCAAAAGGAAAAGTTCTACCTCATGCTTCATTGGTGTTCTGTTACATTATGTGGGGGTTAATTTTCAAGCCAAGAGAAATATTATGTATCCTCTGATTTTCTCCTGTTATGGATCACTCAAATAACTGTAGGTCTCTGAGGGTGTCCGTCACTATCTGCAGACCATGAAACCCGTAGAAAAGTGTATTTTCTCCATTATTTGGAGAGTATGCGAAATTATGTACATAAGAAAAAATATTTAACATGAAGGGGCGTTTCACATATATTCTTCAGATTTAAATACAATCAATAGGGTAAGAGAAAATTGAAAGAAAATCTTCTGGTATTCCTGTAAACCCCCAGTCTATTCAGTGATTTTTAAGTGATATGTATCGAAACCTCTTCCAGGATTAGTAGATTCTAAATGTGAAGTTTGGTCGAGATATAATCAACAGTGTAGGAGAAAATTGAAAAAAAAGAACATGTGTGTCTTCGTATAAACCCCCAGTCTATTCAGTTATTTTTAAATGATATGCATATTGAAACTTGCGCTTGGATGAGTAGACTCTAATTATGAAGTTTGGGTGAGATATAATCAATAGTGTAAGAGAAAATTGAAAAAATCTATTCTGGTCTTCCTATAAACTCCAGTCTATTCAGTGATGGAGGAACAAACAAGCAGATATACAGACACGAAAGCTAAAAACCATTAATACGGTCTTGAGTTCACTTAAGACGGATAAATATATAAAAATTTGGTGAAATAAATGACATTTGTTGTGCACTGAATCCCTGACCCCTTTAACTAATAACAACAAGGAACAGCCAGTGGAAACCACAGGTACCAGCGGTTAACGACCCCACTCCCAATCCTCCCCAAAGAAGCAATCAGGAAAATAGATAACAGCAGAGACATGAGTGCATACAGAAAGTAACCGGGGTGGTAAATTTTGGGCCAGAGATTTCGACCAAGGTCAGCCTGAGTACCAGCCGGAACTGAACCCGCTATTTCTTAAAAGAAGGTAGAGTCTACCTAGGGTAAGACCAAACTACTCAATGACAAAGGGATCATTAAAACATTGAGGAATTATTTAAAAATACAAACAAGAATTATAATCGTGCCATTAAACACATCAAAATTTAAAAAAAGGTAATAGCCATGGAAAAATACAAACAAAAGGCGTAATATAACCTTCATCGTTAATTACAAGAGCAGGTCACAGACCGCCGACACGACACATCATTTACAATTGCGTCTCCGCACAATACGCCCACTCAAAACAAACCAGACAACAGCAGTATTCAGAGCGATTCCACATTGCAAAACATAACGGGGAGTGATACATTTGACTAACTCCACAAACTAGGCGAATTTTCTCCCCAGGGAAAAAGTAACACATCATCCCAAGCTTAACAACTCCCACCGCCACATTATTGGAGATAGCGTCTGCTTTACGAGATAAAGGTTAAAGTGACGCAGCAGCTGGACCAACGTGATGAGGGTCGCACCAATACAAAATACACGCGAAATTTCCAATGTGGTCTCGCGAAATAAATATGAAATGAATCAAAAATATGGAACCGGAGGGCAAACTCACACGCAGATTAAATATGATGGTAATAAGAATCTCAAAGCAAATGAATTAACCGTAAACAAAACCTCCTTGGGAGTGCGGACATTCATACGGCATACCAGTTACACAATCCCATTCACAAAATGAGTCGGCAATCAAATAAAAGGAAGGTACAGAACGAAACTCTCATTCATTTCAGGGATTTGAGATTACAGCAGCCCAAAAACACATCACGTAGATACTATGTGCCCTTCCAACAAGGACATGAGCGCAATCAACACTCAACATCGGAGAAAGATGCCGTTTGACCCTTAAATTCATAAACATTACTTCGATCAAGTCTACCACGAAAAATGTGGAGCAAGTTCTCACTCGAGGCAGGCAACAGATATAATCACAATAACGGGCCGCAAACACCAATATAGCACAATCATCTCCGACTTAGAGGGTATAGTGTAAAACGCACCAAAACAACGACTCATAACCACAAAACACTCACAAGTTCTCACATACAAAAATAGCCCGTCTGTACCCACACGACTGGGAAGGTATTTGAAACCATGCTTAACACAACATTAAGAAATTAAACAGGCTAACATCAAAATAGCAAGCTCATAACACATGGGCCCACGACAAGACATAGAATGAAAATTTAAACAAAACATAAAATGGACTCCATCGAAATATTGATGGATGGGAGGCAGAATATGAGATAAAATATGACATAACCTTAAAATCACGAAGTAAACAAAATTATCCCGGCGTCCAATATGAGTTGTCCTATACTTCACAGTTAACATCTATTAAATAAACTGTAATATCCCGCGAAGACAACAAGGCAGATTAAAACCTCCAACTTGGTAACGACCGAACTCCCAGCCAACCTAGCAAGGAGAAGACAAAAACATCGAGACAAAAAAGAATGAAATAAATCGCCATACTGGACACTGCTAACCCCTGGCGAAATGTATATAATATAGTAGATTTAAAAACAAACATAGAATACAGAGGGCAAAATAAACATTAGACTACTTCTATGAATTGGAGTCCGAACACACAAGAAATATCAACTCGCTGGCCGTGGGTTGGCACAGTTTCCGGGATCCATTATCTCTACTTTCATATCGACAAAACGTCGAGTAAATGATAGAGCAATATACCAGAGACTGTCAAAAGCAGCTGATAATCACGCTTGCCAGTACCCGGTGAGACAGCAGCGGGCGGGATTCGCACTCATGAAAGTTGGTCGTAACTGAGCCACCCGCCCGATGGTCAATGTAAAGGGGGCATGTTAGAGCAGAGCTCGCTTCAAGCTGCGAAAATTGGAACACGCGTATTATAGATAATCTGGTTTTATGGATGACATTCTTATAAACTACCTCCCTCTTCTTCAACGAATAACATAGAAGATCATAAACAATATGTTGCTTATTATTCTTAGGAACTATATGCAAAAACATGTACTACGGAATTGCGAATGTGTGAACCAAAGAAAACCTATTTTAGCACTGTACATTTTTGCATAATACTGGAAATCCATTTAACTTGTATGCATTTTGAGAAACTTACATTTTGCTCAATATAGCGCACCTATCACGTTGAATTTCGTTATCTAGATTCTGAGACACAAACTGGAACTATTTTTGTATGTTAATACGACAAATATTGCAGACATTGAACATAAACTACGGACTTGTACGTAAAATATAAATATTTTCATTTAGTTTTATACATTTTTCGCTATTTCCTTGTATTCAAGTGCCATTTTGATGACTTATAGAATTAGTTCGACACAGCTCACGTTTGTAACGGTGTTCCTAAAATTCTTTATCCACTTACGCCGACAAAAAACAGTGCAGTAAATATAGTGTTAGAGGCGGAACTAAATGCAACAAAAAATGATACTTCTTGTAAATGGTAAGTAACACGTTCCTAATCAACATACTAAAAATACACATCCGTACTGTCGCGCAAAATGCGTTTATGGCTGCCATCTTGTAAAACATCAAAAATTAAGAAAAACTCATAAAAATGTTATAACTTATATGATATCAAATTACAGGAAATTTCTTGCTGAAAAGAATATTACATTTGATTTTAAAAGTAAAATGTTTGCAATGACGAAGTAGGGGAAAATGACGTAAAAAGTATACCTACATGACCCTGAGTGATCAGGAATTTTGAAATGCAGGCGGTTATTATTATTATTATTATTATTATTATTATTATTATTATTATTATTATTATTATTATTATTATTATTATTATTATTATACAATCTTCCTGCAACAGCTGCAGGTTGTCCAAGGACAAGGAGTACCTGAACAACAATAATGGATACAGATAAGGTAGATACATGAGATAGTATGAGGTTACGTGTAGGCAAATGAGTGACGCACGTCTAACATTTAAGATCCGCAAGTGTGGTTCTTGAAGAGCATGGTGGACTTCTTCAGAGCAGTAATGGGGATGTTATAAATGAAATCCCTATTCAACCCAAAGGTATTGCAGAAGTTGACAAAAAACTTACGTATGGTTCCTCGAGCCCTAACATCAAGCCGTTTACAAAGATGGATGGGAGCTTATACTTTTGTTCATAGAAGTCCGCCGTTCCTTCATAAATTCTTCTTTTCTCCGCGTCGACTTCATCTGGCTGGTTTTCGTTGGTCTCAAATCTAATTGTTGGAACAATGATGAAGCCTTCCGAACACGATGGCTTAAAACCAATAATGTCAATGCGTCGGTCGCTTCCTCTGTCGGAGAGACCGTGTACTTCTTCATAGACATTATAACCTTGTCCTCTGAAAGCGTTAGTTATCATTAATATGGCTATATTATGGCGTGAAGTGCGTAGTAAATCACCATGTGGACAGGCTACCAGGACATGTGAAAGAGTTTCGAACTCTCTGTGGCAACGCCGACAGAGAGCAAATACAAACAGATGGTGAATTTCAGCCGGTGGCATCGTAGCGTGCTCGCAGTGGCGCGATCCTTTCACCTGGGATGTCCGTGTTCAAATCGCTCACCTGGCGAATATTTTTGCCTTCGATTGGTCTTAAACCAGGTACAACACCGCATCGCAAGGCCCATTTAAATTCGGCCGCGAAGCGATCTGATTTGCTAACTTGAGCAGCTGATAACATGACAACGACGCGAGATATCGAATTATTTGCTTCCAAATTAGTTATCAGTATGAACAACATATATTCGGTCCACGTTATTTCTGACCACCCTGCATGTGTAGCCTTCATATGAACGAGTTGAACGCGCATCTGAAGTGAAATGAAATGGCGTATGGCTTTTGGTGCCGGGAGATCCCAGGACGGGTTCGGCTCGCCAGGTTCAGATCTTTTGATTTGAATCCCATAGGTGACCTGCGCGTCGTGATGAGGATGATATGATGATAAATACGACACATACACCCAGCGCCCGTGCCAGGGAAATGAACCAATGATGGTTAAAATTCCCGACTCTGCCGGGAATCGAACCCGGGATTCCTGTGACCAAAGGCCAGCACGCTAACCATTTAGCCATGGAGCCAGACGCATCCGAAGTATAATACATAGATAACAGATTCTGGGATACCAAGGTGCAACTCATTATTTACAACGTATTCTGTGTGGAATTACATAGTTCAAGCGGGTTAAAATAAAAATGGAAACAGAATAAATACATTGTATTTTTGTCAATTGATTCTCTTTTCTTCGGGAAGGAAAACATTTTGAATGAACAACAAGTAGATAAGAACTATTTAAGGAGATGTTTCCTTAGAAGCGAGAACTGTTTGTAAGTGATTGATCGGAGCAGAGGTGGAATAAACGGAACGTTCTGGCAGACCTAGAGCCAGTGATGACCAAAGGGTGAAAATAATACGGCACGAGACAGTGGAGCGATACCGTATTCAATATTTTTCACATGAATGTTGGACGGAATTTGGAGATATACTAATATTTGAAAATCGCTACAATGCTTGGGACATGCACGCTTTAACAACAGTACTCCGTCACTCACTTCAAAAATTCGGTCGGCATTCGAGGAAGATGATGTAGGTCGAGTGGATATGGAAAGGCGTTGTATATTACGAGTTATAACCAGACATTGAATTACGGCATTTACAAATCCCAAAACGACCAAATGAAAGCAGTAATCTATGCAAAGTCAATTGAATGAGTGTATTTCGCAGGACCACACGTCTCGTTGCAGACCCTACAGATATTGGTGCTAGCTTGTCTGGTATGCCCAAAATTTCCTATCGCATTCACCGAACTTCACACTTCAAATTACCACATATCCCTGTTCCTAGAGAACTTTCTTAACGAGAATAAATTCAGTTCCATGAAAACTTGTAAAGAACCTAATTGGAACAGTTCAGTACCAAGCAGGACGCTAAATTCTTGAGCTGAGGAGAACAGGAAGCATTGCTGTGACGTCACCCTGTTTGACACCCTCACAGTAGACTGGTTCCGGGAGTTAGCGAAATTTAGACAGCAGGTGAAAGTGCGGTAAAGAAGGTATTAGGCGTGCGGGAAATGGTTATTTAAGGAATGAACTAACACGATGCCTTGAAGTTAATGATACAGTCCTTTTTCTGGATATTCTATTGATATCCTAAATTAATTTTTAAAAATGTGTTCACAAAATTATAAATATTTTCGGTTTTTCTATGTACAGTTTTATGAGAATATTGACTTGAAACAAAACCCTTCGACAGAACATTGAACTGATTTATTTCATGTAATTATTCAATTTAATTTCAATTGACAACATATAAATAAAGTAAAATAAGTGTAAATAATTGTTATGCCAATTCATCGATAGCTTGGATGAAACAACATGATTACCAAAGAAAAAATCAAATCCCATGGCGCAACAGCCCCGAAGGACCATGGTCTACCTAGCGACCGCTGCTCAGCCCGAAGGCCTGCAGATTACGAGGTGTCGTGTGGTCAGCACTACGGATCCTCTCAGCCGTTATTCTTGGCTTTCTAGACCAGGACCGGCATCTCACCGTCAGTTAGCTCCTCAATTGTAATCACGTAGCCTGAGTGGACCTCAAACCAGCCCTCAGATGCAGGTAAAATTTCCTGACCTGGCCGGGAAACGAACCCGGAGCCTACGGGTAAGAGGCAATCACGCTATCCCTACACCGCGGGGCCGACCAACATGATTACAACCACACTTTTCTTAATTGTATCTTTCTCTTTTCTCTAACAAGTTTAACAATATTGGTTTGTAATGACTGGTAAATATTCAAACTAAAACTACATATTTAAGTCGTGATCTGTCAATGCTCTTCTTGATTTGCACTTTACCGGGAGAGTTGGCCGTGCGGTTATTGACACACAGCTGTGAGTTTGCATCCGTGGGATAGTGGGTTCAAGCCCCATGTCGGCAGCCCTAAATATGGCTTGTTTCCCATTTTCGCACCAAACAAATGCTGGGGCTGTGCTTTAATTAAGGCCACGGCCCCCTCTTTGCCATTCCTAGGTCCTTCCTATCCTATCCCATCGTCGCCATAAGACCTATCTGTGTCGGTACGACGTAAAGCAAACTATTAAAATTGATAAGATCATGTGTACCACATGTACCAGTGAATCAGAAAGTGGACACGTTAGATTTTCCCTTAAGTAGTTGAATTATTGTCTCTCCTTGTCGGAATGGTCAGCGCAGTAGCCTTCGGCTCAGATACCTCGTGTTTCATTTCCGGCCAGGATGAGAATTTTAACCGAGTCAGGATAATTCCTCTTTTTCGTGGACTGTGGTTCGTGATCGCTTTAATACATTTCTATTCATCAACACAAACGCATCACCACAGAAACACGAAATAACCATTAGCCCATATCCCTCCGCATAATGTTGGCTTCAGGAAGGATATCCGGCCTTAAAGCTGAGCCAAATCCAAATGAGGTGTCGACTTCAAAAAATTGGGAAAACTGCCAGGAATAAAAAATTTAATTATTCTCACATGATCAATAGCCTATTATTTCTGTTAACGTGTTTTGCTTTACAACAATTGGGCAACTCGAAATATTGGGAAACATGAATTCACAAGAAAGTAAAAACCAAACCAAACCAAACCCCATAGCACTACAGCCCTTGAAGGGCCTTGGCCTACCAAGCGACCGCTGCTCAGCCCGAAGGCCTGCAGATTACGAGGTGTCGTGTGGTCAGCACGACGAATCCTCTCGGCCGTTATTCTTGGCTTTCCAGACCGGGGCCGCTATCTCACCGTCAGATAGCTCCTCAATTCTAATCACGTAGGCTGAGTGGACCTCGAACCAGCCCTCAGGTCCAGGTAAAAATCCCTGACCTGGCCGGGAATCGAACCCGGGGCCTCCGGGTAAGAGGCAGGCACGCTACCCCTACACCGCGGGGCCGGCACAAGAAAGTAATAGGTAAATAATTAGTTGAATTATGTGACACCAAAAGAAAATAGTAGTATTATTTCGGCACGGACAGTGAAATCTGATGTTTTAATGAAAACAATGAAAACCTTGGTCATCAGTAAAATTTATTAATTTGTGATTCCTCTATTATTGTGGGATATTATCTGTATGTTTACCTGAAATTCAGAGTCATTTCCGTAAAAGGTCTCGAAAGGCCTTTGGAAATATGAAGCTAACGAAGAACCTTTTCCCATCTATCCCTTTACAACACAGCGATTCATCGGCAACTGCTCTGATATATTTGTTGTACAAATATTTGCCAATAGGTGCTTGGCTAGTTACGGTGTTGTGATCTCGTGATGCGTCGATGGAAACATTTTAAAACTCTGGAAGTGCTTTTTTCCGTCCATATGCAAATAATTTCACTATTGTGTAAGATTTTGCTTTGTATGGCTAAAACTTTAAATACACTTTACGTATCAAACTTCGAATAACGAAATTGCCCGGCTCTTTTTAACATCAGTTTAGGTCTCATAATGAAACCTGACTGGTTTGATGATCCTGTGTATTTTATGTTTACTGTGGACGGAATACATTTCTGTGAGCAGGATGACTGTATCCGTACCTACATCTTTCATTCGTTGTTCCTGGTGTAAATCAGGCAGCCTCAACTCAGTGTCCAATGATGTCATAGCAGACTATTCTGCAGCTTGACATTCTGGAGCGGGCGCTGTGCTGACAACTGTAGTTCATACTTGAGCAAATTAAACTTACACCAATGTTAACATTTAATATAGGCCTACAGTGCATTCACTACAAAACTTACCACCTTGAATAAACTTAATGCTCCATACATTTGTCCCTTGGTTCTTAAAGAGGAAGAAGAAGTCAATTTAGGAGTGGAACATCGGTAGTGGTAGTGGTTTTGAACTTCCCCCTCGAAAACTGAATTGACTCTTTTTTCTCAAAAAGAATCAATAAAAACAAAATAAGAAGCAATGTGGGAACATTTGAATTATAACAATAATAATGGCGTATGTCCTCCGGATAGGCCTGGCGCACCCTTAGGTGACCTGGGCGTCGTGATGAGGATGAAATGTTTAAAATTCCCGACCCTGCAGGGAATCGAACCCGGGACCCCTGTGACAAAAGGCCAGCACGCTAACAATTTAGCTATGGAGCCGGACAGATTTGAATTAAACGTATGGTATGTTAGAGGCATACGCAAACAATTGATTGATTCTCAATTCTCAATATCAACCAAATTATTTAATTTCATAACTGATATTATACCGGTTATATTTAAAACATATTCCGGTTTTAATAAATAAATTAATGTAGGTTGATATTATTAACAATTCAACATCCTTACCTCTTATTAAGCTTTAGAATTATCTAACTCTTATTCTTACAGCTACTTTTTTGCTAGTTGCTTTACGTCGCACCGTCACAGATAGGTCTTATGACGACGATGGAACAGGGACGGGCTAGGAGTGGGAAGGAAGCGGCCGTGGCCTTAATTAAGGTACAGCTCCAGCATTTGCCTGGTGTGAAAATGGGAAACCACTGAAAACCATTTTCAGGGCTGCCGACAGTGGGGTTCGAACCTACTGTCTCCCGAATACTGGATACTGGCCGCACTTAAGCGACTGCAGCTATCGAGCTCGGTTCTTACAGTTACTATAGCTACCTATATTTTGTTAACATTTACGGGAGAAAATCAATACAGTGAAGTACACAGTTCAAAAAGTTAGGGGAACATGTTTTTGAACGTATGCCATGTTCCATAAATCAATACCTCACACCCAGGTATATCACCAACTGAACCTTTATTCTTTACCATTGAAGTATACAAAAGAACATCGATGGATTCGCGTTCATTTTCAGAACACAAACGGAACTGTCCAAATAGGGGCGAAAACAAAGTGACAACAGTCCTCCAGGGTGGATTTTTATCACGGTTGGAGTGCTTCAGTATGCTGTATCTCCTCCACGAGCATTTATCACAACTTAGCACCTACGTGGTATGCTCCGTGTAAGTCGACGGAGGTCACGTTGCGGTATCAGGTCGCATTCTTCAATGAGAGCCTGTTCGAGATCTTGGAGAGTCTGTGGTGGAACAGGTACACTTCTGTTAAGCCAATCCCACACATGCTCGAAGGGATTAAGGTCGGGACTCACTGCTGGCCGTTCCAGCTCTTGAATGTCCAGTTCTTGCAAGACAGTTTTGGTGATGTGCGCTACATGAGCCCTGACATTGTCATGCATGAGTACGAATTCAGGGCCAACACCGTATGCAGCAACCAACACATGCTGTAGCAGTATCTGTTCGACGTACCCCGCAGCGGTAAGATTACCACGGATGACGACAAGATCCGCACGGCTATCAATACTGATGCCACCCCACAGCATCACAGAATCTTCTCCGAATCGGTCGCTTTCCTGGACAACATCTGGCATGTGCCGCTCACCACGGCGTCTCCATACATGTTGACGTCCATCGTGCTGTGTCAGTGGAAATCTGGACTCATCTGTGAACAACACAGATCTCCATTGGCGAAGATGCCAGTTGACGTGGGTACGGGCAAACAGAAGGCGAGCTGCGCGATGTTGCTGCGTTAAACGGGGCGCTCAAACAGGACATCTGGGTCGTAAAGACACTTCTCATAACCTCTTTCTTACTGTCTGGTCAGACACCGTGACTCCACCCTTAGGTATCGTTGCAGTTCTCTGACAGTTGCTGAACGACGCCGCAACGCACAGATGGTCAGATATCGGTCGTTCTCTGGGGATGACATGCGTCGACAACCTTGTCCAACCCTCCTTGTAAACTGGCCTGTCTCATTGTAGCAATTCCAGAAGCGGTGAATAACCAACGGAGATACATTGAGATCCACAGCAACACGACGAAAAGTCCATCCTAACTGGATCAAAGTGACGGCCCTTGCGACTTGAACCTCGTTAAGTTGTCTCGTGGGACGTGCTGGTTTACGTACAACGTGCTCACATGACCGCAGTAGTCTGTGTACCTGACGGCACACGGACGCACCGCCTTTCACTTTGTTTTGATGGGTCACCTGACAGTTTAATGCATGGCTACGCCTACAGATGGAGTATAACTTCGATTTGTCAGCGCCTAAGTACTAACGTCTCATTGGAACCCTATTTACCAAATTAACGTTCACATACCAGAGGTTTCAAAACATGTTCCCCTAATTTAATTGCACTGTGTATTATATTTTAGAATTTCATCGCATTCCGACACCGCACTCTACTTACAGGTGGCCGCTGCTGCCGCTCTCTAATAATCAACTGTGTCTCGATTCCCACAGAATATGCTGACCTCGCCGTCTGCGTCTGTCCGTTTTCACTCCTGTTGAGACTGTATGGTGTAAACAAAGGTTTTATTTTGATCATTTCCTGAATTCACCCAACAATCAGTGGGTAATTACAGTACCTACATAGATGGAATAAAATGCTACCCGGGGGAGGGGGGGAATTGTTAACTGGAGTCTTTAAACGAAATAATTTAATTCGGACTTCAGGTCCTGCAAAGTTGTTAACTGGTACTCATTTCTACTTTAGACAGAGTGAATTCTAGGGCAATGTGCCTCACCAGAAGAGGAAATTACGTATTCTAAGGTTTTTTGCTACCTGTTAGCGGGATCAAATCGACGTTCCCCTGGCTGATCCGACCACGACTTTACAGCCTCCGCTAGACAGGCCAAGTATATGAAACTATTCCTTGTTTACTTGCGACATAATATCGATGTATATGTAGGTGAAATTTATGAAGAGAATTGCAGCTGTTTGACTTAAAGAATTGTTTTTATGGAGCGAGTTGGTTACGTGGTTTTGGGTCACGTAGCTGTGAGCTTGCATTCGTGAGATGGTGGGTTCAAACCGCACTGTCAGCAGTCCTGAATATTAGTATGCGTGGTTTACCATTTGCACACCAGGCAAATGGTGGGGCTGTACTTTAACCAAGACCACGCACGCTTTCTTCCCTGTCCGCTCTTTCCTATTCCATTGTCAGCTGCGACCGGTCCTTGTCAGTGTGTCGTAAAACAATTAGCAAAACAAGTTTACCTGAGATTCAGGAATTATCATGTGCAGGACCGAGTGTGCCTTCTTACCTCGAAATTTTATGCTGCGAAAGTAAGATTAAGGACGTTCTATTTTGCATGAACATTGATTTACAATTCCCACAGGTCCCTATTACTCTCGCTGTTTTGGAACGTTTCTGCTCTGCTGTACAAAGAGTTTCCAACGCTTTGCCTACTTCCATAGATAATGACTGGCCATTGTCTCGAACTCAAAGGCATCTTTTGTGTCATTGTTTCTGGGAAAGCCTGTAGCGCTTGTTTCCATAGCGGTTAATGAAAGTTGGCTCAAGTCGAACATACAAAGATGGACAATCTCGTGAGAAATCTAGCCATGAACAGGGTGACTCCCTGTAACATTGCACTCTGAGTAATGATTTGTTTCAAATTCCATCAACTGCTATAGATTCAGTGCGATGTCACAGTGTCGTTATTTTCAAATGTGTCAGAAATACATACCACAGATTTTTTTACACCGGAGCACACCTCAGTAGAATGAGAGGAACATGGAATAATCACAGTTTGCTACAGCTGACCTCTATGTCATGGTGCGATTAATTGGCAATATTATATTCTGGCCGATTTGGGGCATATTTCGAAAAGGATGCAGATGAAGTGCGTAAATTGAAGTATATTATTTATTCGTTAAATTCAAGTCATATTCAGTTCACATACAGTATTTTGGACGTATGAATTTCTTTAAAAACTGATAATTTGATCCGGTATTCGGACTTAAATGACGTACATTCAAATAGTTCATTAGTGAAGTCGAAATTAAATTATAACCTTTTTGAGACACTAAGAAGCAAGTCACCATTAAGAAGAAGAAACAGAAAATTCGATAATCACGCTATGAAATGTTTGATTGTAATAACTATCAGCAAAGAGTGGACATAGCCCCGAACCAAGGTCGCGTGAGTTGCAAGATTAGAAATTACAAATTAGGAGCATAGCGTAGCGTCTAAACACACTCCATTACCTGCAG
Organism: Anabrus simplex; assembly: GCF_040414725.1. Classification (NCBI taxonomy): domain Eukaryota; kingdom Metazoa; phylum Arthropoda; class Insecta; order Orthoptera; family Tettigoniidae; genus Anabrus; species Anabrus simplex. The sequence continues at coordinate 942,436,574 of NC_090266.1, read as the reverse complement.
GCAGGCAAGAGTTTTGCACCACAAGAGTTACTGGAAATAATACACTGTATTCTGAAAATTGATTTAAATGTACTGCAGTTTTATGACTTGTAAAGCGAGAGAAATCTTTAAAAGATTCGAAGTGATTGATTTATTATGAAAAATTGTAAAAACGTTATTGGGAAATTAAGTGTTTTTGTCTCATGTTATGAATTCACGTTATGTTACAGTCAGATATGTGCACATACCGAATAATTGACCAAATATTGTTTAAGCTGTGTGAATACGGTGCTAACTCCATCTATTAAAGCTTTCATGTACCCCGCAACTGCAAGATGTGTACATGAAAAATGAGGAAGGGAAAAGTGATCATGATGTTTTGCTAGTTACGCAATCTGTGGCGAGGGCAAAGGGATCAAAGCCCGGCGGACTAAATCATCTAATTATGATCGAGAAATTTTGATCCAGCTTGCAGCGGGGCGGTTTTACAGAAGAGAATTGGTAGACCTGATTAATTCTTTCGTTAATACGTTATGATTATCTCTCCGTTTATTTAATATTTTCTTGCCGTGGCATATCTTCAAGTTACTTTTAATTTATATTTTGCCAAGAATTTTGAGTAATTATTCATAGGATTTTCAAAGATATATAATGCTTGTAACATTTAATTTGACTCTTCATGTGAAAACTATTAGTGGGCTATATTCTTTCTGGAGTTCATTTCACAGGTCAAGAAGAGTTTAGTCCTCGAAAATTAAATGTTAATTTATGTGGTACCATGATGTGAGTAACGAAATTAGAAAAATGGTATGGGACTGGAACGGGATCCACTCAGTCTCAGGTAGGTAAACTGAGTAGAGCCGGGTTCGATTCCCACCTCATCCATTCTCGAAGTGGTATTCCGTGGTTTCCCATTTCTCCAGGCAAATGACGGGATGGTACCTAACTTAAAGCCACGGCCACTTCCTTCCCTCTTCCTTGTCTATCTCTTCCAATGTTCCCATCCTACACAAAGCCCCTGATCAGCATAGCAGGTCAGGCCACCTGGGAGAGATACTGGTCATCCTCACTAGTTGTATCCAGACCAAATGTCTCACACTTCAGGACACTGCCCATCAAGGCGCCTAACTACAAAAGATTGGAGAATCCCGTGCAGCTAGAACGATAGTGAGTGAGTTATTTAGGCCAAAGCCTTAAGATATTTCCGTGAAAATATAATTTAAACCGCGTATTGCAATGTAGTCTTATAATGAAGAAAAGAAGTAGGTAAATTTCATTATTTTTGCAGATAATTATTAAGAAACCGAATCAATCACGGAAGAAAAACCCAGATGTTGCTCATAATGTCTTCAATTTAACGTTCTGATATTAAAAATGATTAGTTCTTCTCTGTATCACCGTATGGTGGAGGCACACAAGGTATAGTTCTTCTATCTGTTCCATGAAGAAATTAGAGAGCTGAGCAGTAATGTGGAAAGTGACCCGACCTGCACGACGTAATATTAACATAACAACAAAGGAATCATTCAGTGTTGAGCAGGCGTTGGAAACAAGAGTAACACACTGTGTGCGGAAATTTAAAATGATGGACTTGGATGTTATATAACTAGCAAGATTGTAGTTTTACGAGACTGTTGATATCGTAACCACAGCGAGAGGACCTCCAGCATTGCGTGGAAACCATTTTAATTTAAAAAATTCCAAATGCTTTGACCAGGATCCAAACAGTGGTCCCCTTTGTGAGGACGCTCTATACTACATAAATATGAACGAAAGTATGTACTGCCGACTATATAGGCACTGTTGGTTAGTCGTTATTCGTCTCTTCCTAAGACAAAAGGTTCACAGCAGGCTGAGTTCGGTGTCAGTTGAAGGTTTTCAAATGTGGCAGAACCATGTTCATTTTCGGAATGTTAAACATCTCCTACGGGAAAAATTTCCAGCACTTCGATGCCTTTTCAAAATCGAAGAATTGAAGTGACACTAAACAAATACTTATTATGTTTATTTATTATAAACATAACATTAATTCCAATATGGAGCACCTTTAAATTGCAAATATTAAACATATTTATCTCCAAATTAAAACCATGATATTCTCTTGGGAAAATAACGATGTGGGTTCACGTGTCCTTCCTCGTCAAATAGTAAAAATAAGCATGAGATCACGATACTCAGACATGAATTATGCGACTGAGAAGATCTCCAAGGGGAATGGTTGAAATGCCCCTTTTTTAAAATTGTTTCAACTGATAGAAAATGTAAGATTTTATAGTTTTGAAAATAAAATACTTTGTAAAACCTCTCTTCCAACATAGTAACGGGGCATCGATCCATGAAAAAAATTGAAAGATTCATTTCGCTAAAATCATGGAGCAGTTGTTCAGAGTAATGATAGAAAAATCTAGAGTCATACACATAACGTGAACACAAGCCATGGAGTCGGACGATAAAAGGTGGGAGAATGGCAGTTCAGAAGACATGAACGCAGCTCAGAATGTCAGGGGGATTGGAACAGGATAATAGGTAGGTCAGAATGCGATACAATACAGTTTTACACAGAACATTAGCCTCTTCATCTAGACATGAGGCCTTTCAGTTCGAATCTGCTTCTCACTGTTTCTTCTTTACTTTATGCAGCACTGAGCCTGAAGTTAAAAGATAGGTTTTGAGGTAGTCTCATTGAAGCTCCTGTTGAAGCATTGCCAGCTGGTTTCTGCAAACTTCATAATGAAGGCTTCGTTTCGAATGTTTTGCTTCTTAAATAATTTACAAACATATGGAATACGTAACGCCACTATCTTACTTTACTAATTCCTGCACAACTTCTGTATACCATTGTTTCTTTGCCAAAATATGTATTTCTTAATGTTGACTTGCGTACTGTGCGTGACCAAGTACATTTAGAAACGTACCACAGAAAGGAGATAGAGTATCTGTAGTGACTCCGGTGGTTATGCCGAGAAGGTTGAGATATTCTCTCTTAACCTATCCTCGCGTACACATATTAAAAATGAAGGGATAGTGACATATTTACAGACCATATAGTGCGGATAATTAAACGTAAACATACCAGTAAAATAACACACTAATAAAGGCTATCGAACAAAAATGTAATGCTCAACTTTTGGACACTAGTGTAATTACCACAGAATGAGTTCGCCGTGCGGTTATGGGCGCGCAGCTGTGAGATGCATTCGGGAAACAGTGGGTTTGACCGCCACTGTCAGCAGCCTTGAAGCTGGTTTTCTGTGGTTTCGCACTTTCACACCGAGGAAGTGCTGGGACTATAACTTAATTAAGGCCATGGCCACTTCCTTTCCACACCTTGCCCTATCCTATCCTTCATCGCTATAAATCCTATCTGTATCGGTGTGACGTAAAGCAATTTTAAAAGTACGGTATATATAGTTAGCATTTTTGTTTATTAAGGGGGCATTGTTGGCAGTGGGTGAATTTTTAAACTATCAGACAGCTTGAGTTTTAACAAACAATCATGATGAGTTTACAGTATACTGTATATATAAATATACATACATTTTTATTCACCTAAGATGTTACACCGAAATAACTTCTAATCTATTAAAGGCATCGATCTTCTGTTTTCCCATTCTTAAATGATATTAAGGAATTCGTAGATTATTGTATTGCTTTCTCCCGTGTGATTATAAATAATGCAGCATATTGGAACCAATTTTGCTATTTTAAATTACTATCTTTAGAATAAAAGTTCAATATATTACATATATCCATATACCTGCATATTCAAACATATTCATATTTTGAACAATTACTTTTAAAATATCAATAATACTTCAACTTTCGATTGTAGAGCTTCAGAGCGGGCGCTGTCTTGCCGTATCAGAAAAGGACGAGTTAACACGCAAGCTGTGATCCCAGTCAAACAACTGGTAGTGTAGACTACAATCATGTCTCGTAAACACAATGTGACATATCCCTTTGTTCTGTAACGCTTCTATGGCAGGTGAAATAAGGACGGGGGAGAGAGAGCTTTGTGTTTGTAAATGAAATAAAATATTGGTGTTTGTTACAAAGGAATGTGACTAAAGCTTTGATATCTCCGCTTTAAGAATGCAATACATGTGAACCGAGATATGAAGAAACAGTAAAATTCAACCAAAGCTTTCTATTGTGATAAGAAAGTCCATAAATATAAAATGTTAATACGTTGGACGAATGCTGTTAGGTAGTGAAGTATGGTCTTCTTCTTCCTTCCATTTCTTGCAACTTACAGGGATTGACATTATGTAGTAGAGTATGGTCTTGAAAGAAAAGAACTCGTTGTTTCCAACTTCTGTACACTGAGCGAGTGCCTGCGCGCTCTGAGTCACTTACAGGTAATAAGAAAATGATTCGGACACTTGCTATTTAATACTATCTTTGCCATAAATTCTGTACGAAAAAATAAGCTTTTAATATATTTCATGAATACATTGTGTTTGTATTGGGCTAACAGTCATGATAAAAAGAAATCACTTAACATTTTCTGTAAGAATCGAAATCTGAAAATAAATGTCAATAATTTCCTGACAACAAAATAATTCTGACACAAGTATCAATGAAAATAAATTTCACTTTAATGCTTCCAAATTAATAACTGATTGGACCACCTTCCCGCTTTTTAAGCTCCTTGGAGCGTCGTGACATGTCGTGCACTGTATGTTTTGTTTTTCTCAGGAAGTTTTCCCCATTCTCAGTTCTTCTTTTGATTTTGGAGGTTCAGATTGAACCTTGTCTTGAAGTTCAGCCCACAGGTGTTCAATAGGGCCCGTATGTGGACTTTGTTGGGGAGTATGGAGCATTTTAGGAGAATTAAACGGCAGATACATCTGAACAACATGGGAGTTATGCTTGGAGTCGTTGTCTTGATGGAATATGAACTTCTCATCAATTCCAAGTCATTCGGTACTTTTTTGTAAATGCCATGGAAAATGTTAAGGTAACATTCCTTTTTAAAGGTGCCTTCAATGAACACCGCCAACGGCCGTAGCCGTGTTGAAACACCGGATCCCGTGAGATCTCCGAAGTTAAGCAACATTGGGCGTGGTCAGGAGTTGGATGGGTTGCCACGCGCTGTTGGTGGCGGGTAAGGGAATGGAGGAGCGGAAAGGAACTGGCCACCCTACCGCACGTAAACTCCGGCTCAGGAACACCTCTGCAGAGGTTCGGACCTGCCTTCGGGCAGTATAACCCTTACCTTACCAATAAACACCAGCTCACCCACACCCGAAGATGACATACAGCCCCACCATCTTCCCGATCAAATTCTTGGTTGCAAGCTCTTGTTTAGGGTTTCTCCAGATTGACTGACTACCACATGACGATGCACGCTGAATTTGTTCTCACCTGCAAACAGAATTACCCAAACAAAATTCTTGATTATTATCATACTTCTTTGTGAAAGCCAAACGGTTACGCCTGTTTCTCTCTTTCGTGCGACCCTACCGCTGTAGCCGTTTTTGCACTTTTTTTTTTTTTTTCAGTTTCGTCCTAATTGTTCGGGCACAGATTCTCTTAGTGATGGCTGACAACTTCTATAGCCAACTTATCCAAGGATTCCTTTTCATTTGTCGTACAATCATTCATTCTTCTCTGTATGTGGGGACTTTGGGACGGCCAGTGTGTTGTTCATCTCTAACCTGTCTTCATTCTTATATCTATGGGTAATATCGGCCACTGTATTTCTCTTCATTTGCGGCATTTCGGAAATATTTTTCAATGATTTTACCTTTCCCGTGATGCCATAATACTAACTGTCTTTTATTAAATCTCGTCTCCTTTCCCTTCGGCCGCATACTGCTGTTTCAATAAGAGTACATTCAATAGAAGGCTCACTGACATGTTGCTGGAACTCTGCACCTTCCAGGGATCAACAAAGCGGGATGTGAAACTGTATCCGAATAATTGTGTTTGGGTTAAGATACTGTCATTTCTCATAATTTCATCTATAATTAAAATAACAAGGGGTTTTGTAAAGCCTCCGTGGCTCAGGCGGCAGCGCGTCGGCATCTCACCGCTGAGTTCCATGGTTCAAATCCCGGTCACTCCTTGTGAGATTTGTGCTAGACAAAGCGGAGGCGGGACAGGTTTTTCTCCGGGTACTCCGGTTCTCCCTGTCATCTTTCATTCCAGCAACACTCTCCATTATCATTTCATTGCATTTCATCTGTCAGTCATTACTCATTGCCCCAGAGGAGTGCGACAGGCCTCGGCAGCCGGCACAAATCCTATCCTCGACGCAAGATGGGGGCTTCATTCATTCCATCCCTGACCCGGTCAATGACTGGAAAACAGGTTGCAGGTTTTCATTTTCAACGAGTTTTGTGTGTAATATAGATGTATCCCTTCAATAGTAATGTGTTCTACTCGAGCCTCAGTGGTTCAGGGCCCGCCGACCTCTCACCGCTGGCTTCCGTGGTTCAAATCCCAGTCACTCCATGGGATATTTGCGCTGGACAAAGTGTAGGTGAGACAGGTTTTTCTCCGGATACTCCGGTTTTCCCTCCGGTTTTCATTATTCGTTCCCTAAACACTCTCCAATATCATTTCATCTGTGAGTTATTAATCATTGCCCCAGAGGAGTGGCACAATTCCTATCCTCGCCGCTAGATGGGAACTTCATTCATTCCATACCTGACCCGGTCGAATGAGTGGAAACAGGCTGCGAATTTTCATTTCAATAATGTGCTCTAAGGTTTAATTTCTTATTCCTACAAAAACGTATTTCATAATATTGACTAAAATTCATAAAATTTAAGTGTCCGAATAAATTTATCATTACCTCTAGGTGTCGGCTTGCATCCGGTAGATAGTGGGTTCGAACCCCACTGTTGACAGCCTTGAAGATAGCTTTCCGTTGTTTTTCATTTTTACACAAGACAAATACTAGGTAGGTAATTTAATTAAGGCCACGAACCCTTCCTTCCAAATCCTAGCCCTTCTCTATCCCACCCTCGCCGTAAGACCTATCTGTACAGGGCGAGTTGACCGTGCGGTTAGGGGCGCGCAGCTGTGTGAGTTTGCATCCGGGAGATAGTGGGTTCAAATCCCACTGGTGCCAGCCCCGAACATGGTTTTCTGTTGTTTTCCATTTTCACACAAGACAAATACTAGGGAGGTAATTTAATTAAGGCCACGACCTCTTTCTTCCCAATCATAGCCCTTCCCTTTCCCACCCTCGCCGTAAGACCTAACTGTACAGGGCGAGTTGGCCGTGCGGTTAGGGGCGCACAGCTGTGAGCTTGCATCCGGGAGATAGTGGGTTCAAATCCCACTGTCGGCATCCCTGAACATGGTTTGCCATTTTCATACCAGGCAAATGCTGGGGCTGTACTTTAATTAAGGCCATGGCTGCTTCCTTCCCATTCCCAGCACTTTCCTATCCCATCGTCACCATAAGACCTGTCGGTGTCGGTGCGACGTAAAGCCACTAGCAAAAAAATAAGACCTCTCTGTATCGGTGTGACGTTGAGCTAATAATGAAATGAACTTCTCTAAATGCAAAACTCCTGCTAGTATAATAACAATTAAACATTAAACATTAAACATTATTTGCTGTGTTATTTTCATTTCTCAATTAAATTGTACTGTGTTCTCAAGACTATTAAATTTTAGTTGCGTCCTTTGTAACCAATACTGTTATTTCATTTCTTTTATAAGCCTCCCTTCCGCGTCTTTAATTCACCGTTCATAAGAACGTTGCAAACCAGAGGGATATATCACGTTGTGTTTACGAAACTGAAGATCAGTGCGCCTTCTCTCGCAGCCTTATTCTTTTAAAAAGCACACGCGTGGGTAGACAATTACTCTGTGCTTCTACATGTCATCCGGCTATCTTTAATGTTATCTGCTACCTTCGGAACTTAAAAAGAAAGTTTGAATGTCATCTGATGTGCAAAGTGATCTCGACTCATCAAGACATCTCATAATTAGCTCGAGTGAAGAACATCTGCACGAAGATACACAACAGCGAGGATAAGTATATTTTGGCGCTTGGCAACACTTCGCCATCAAAGCATTTGTTTCGTGTGGTCCTCAATGCAGTGATGTCAGCCCAGACAGGCGTAAGTACGGCCAATCTCAGGATAAAGAAATATAGAAATGACAAATTTGTAACTTTTTGTAAATTTAGCACCAATTCTTCAAGGATGGCTGTAATTTTGTAAGAGTAAATGTACCACTGTAGGTACATTACAAATCTTCGTTCTTCTGTGTTTCATTGTTTGGTCGTTGCATTAGATTAGTTGGATTGTCGTCAGGCTCCTTGGCTAAATGGTTAGCGTGCTGGTCTTTGGTCCTGGGTTCGATCGCCGGCAGGGTCGGGAATTTTAACCATAATTGGTTAATTCCGTTTGCACGGGGGCTGGGTGTATGTGTCGTATTTATCGCCATTTCATCTTCATCACGAGCGCAGGTCGCCTACAAGCGCCTGCATCTGGCGAGCCGAACTTGTCCTCGGACAATCCCGGCACTAAAAGCCATACATCATTTCATTTCAGTTGGATTTCGGATTTGTTTCAGGGCCTATACGAATTTTTAATACTAATTAATTTATTCTATCAGTTAAAAGGTATCGATGATTTTGCCGTACTATTATGTATATGCGTGCGATTGCGTGCAGCGATAATGATAATAATCCTATATTGTAGTCAATGTTGTACAATGTTGTGCTGAATAGTCAATCGGTCACTACTGATCTGCATTTAGGGCAGTTGCCCAGGTGGCAGAGCCTTTTCTCAAATGATTTCAAAGAAATTGGAATTTCATTGGACATCTCCCTTGCGAAGTTATTCCAATCCCTAACTCCCCTTCATATAAAATAATATTTGCCCCAGTTTGTCCCCTTAAATTCCAACTTTATCTCCATATTGTGATCTTTCCTACTTGTAAGGACACCACTCAGACTTATTCGTCTACTAATGTCATTCCACAACATCTCTCCGCTGACAGCTCGGAACAAACCACTTAGTCGAGCAGCTCACCTTCTTTCTCCTAAGTCCTCCCAGCCCAAACTTTGCAACATTTATCTAACGCCACTCCTTTGTCGGAAATCACATAGAACAAATAGAGCTGCTTTTCTCTGGATTTTTTCCAGTTCTTGAATCAAGTAATCCTGGTGAGGTTGAGGGTCCCATACACTGGTGCCATACTCTAGTTGGGGACTTACGAGAGGCTTATATGCCCTCTCCTTTACATCCTTACTAAAACCCCTGAGCACACCCATATCCATGTGCAGAGTTCTGTACTCTTTATTTACAATCCCATGTATGTGATTACCCCAATGAAGATCTTTCCTTATATTAACACCTAGGTACTTACACGATCACCAAAAGGAACTTTCACCTCATCAGGGCAGTAATTCAAATTTAGAGGACTTTTTCCTATTTGTGAAACTCACAACCTCATATTTAGCCTCGTTTATTACTTACCATTGCCTGCTGTACATCTCGCAACATTATCGAGGTATATGGTACGAGAATGGTGAACATGTTCCACCTACGTGTTATTTACATCAAAACTTAACGGGACTTCAATCCCTGATATCAGGCTTGATCTGACATCGCTAGTGCTAACTTCATTACGAAACCCATCCAATGCTGAGCTATAAATTCATTATCTCACTCCGTACATTTACTATTGCTAGTTATACAAGATAAAAGGGAGATAAGCAGAGGATTTAAGGATTCCACTAATCCTGCGGGGGTGAGATAAGGGAACTAATTAGAATGAGCCTGGCGGGAAGCAATCGACGAGGTGGAGAGAAAAGCTACATCTTTGATTAACCCCGAGACTCTGCATCGAGTTTGTGGTTTGTCGCGATCCTCTTTAAATTGATTACCCAACTCTCAGTATCGACAGAGGGGAGGTTAACTCCATGTGAGGATGGATTGACAGAGACGAAGTTGTGGTATTCGAAACCAAATACCTGCAATTAATTTCAAAACCATGCTTTCTCAACAATGAAGCCGTGGAAGACGCAAGTCATTTCATAAACTGAGATGCATCTGAACAAAATGAATATCACCTGGGACATTGTACCACTGGACGATATCTTACAACACTCCTCGATTGTTCAGTTCCGTAGGAGTGAAATTTTTATTTGAGAAGCCCGCCGTGCGGGTAGGGGCGCGCAGCTGTCAACTTGCATTCGGGAGATAGTGGGTTCGAACCCCACTATCGGCAGCCCTGATGACCGTTTTCCGTTTTTTTTTCAATTTTCACACCAGGCAAATGCTAGTACTGTACCTTAATTAACGCCACGGTCACTTCCCACTCAAAGCCCTTTCCTACCCCATCGTCGCCATAAGACCTATTTGTGGCGGTGTGACGTAAAGCTAATAGTAAAAAATGTAGTTTCGGTGTATTTCAAGTCAAGAAGGAATTGAAGATGATCTGCACTTCCCAGTTCACATATGCTACATTCGGCCACAGTGAATAGGGTAAAATATGCAGAAATAATAAATAACGATAATGAAACTGCACAGGTTAGAAGCGAACTTAATTTGGATAATTGTATTATTCTATGTCCGTCTCTGTGGTGTAGTGGTTTGTGTGATTAGCTGCCACCCCCGGAGGCCCGAGTTCGATTCCCGGCTCTGCCACGAATTTTGAAAAGTGGTACTAGGGCTGGAACGGGGTCCACTCAGCCTCGGGAGGTCAACTGAGTAGAGGTGGGTTCGATTCCCAGCTCAGCCATCCTGGAAGTGGTTTTCCGTGGTTTCCCACTTCTCTTCCAGGCAAATGCCGGGATGGTACCTAACTTAAAACCGCGGCCGCTTCCTTCCCTCTTCCTTGCCTATCCCTTCCAACCTTCCCATTCCTCCACAAGACCCCTGTTCAGCATAACATGTGAGGCCGCCTGGGCGAGGTACTCGTCATTCTCCCAAATGTATCCCTGACTCAATCTCTCACGCACCAGGACACTGCCCTTGAGGCGGTGGAGGTGGGATCCCTCGCTGAGTCCGAGGGGAAAACCAACCCTGTTGGGTAAACAGATTAAGAAGGGTAAGAAGAAGTAAATCGAAATTTAAAAATATGTTGCATTCTTCAGACTCGGACTAAAACTTGACCACTTAGGACTAGGTGAGATTTAATCCTGATTGTCAGTCATTTCGTATTAATTTCCATTTGAGGAAACTGAATACATTCTTTCTGAAAAACTCTTGGAATATTCTTATTTCCTATGTTTTCAGACATACTGTGTAAGATTTTAATTCCGTATCATTATAGTAATTACTAGATGAAGTAAAATCTTCGGAATAGCAATCAACAGAACAGCTTGGCGATGGCAAAGGTTTCGGTGAAAGCTAATTACGGCAAAGTAAATTTGAAGTTAATGATCAAAGTTTGATTAATGATTTTTTTCTTATCCGGATATCCGGCGCCATGGCTAAATTGTTAGCATGCTGACCTTTGGTCAAAGGGGTCCCGGATTCAATTCCCAGCTGGATCGAGGATTTTAGTTTTCGTTAGGTAATTCATATCTATCGGGAGCTGGGTGTTTGTGCCATCTTCATCTTTACAATTCATCTTGGGTAGGCTCCCATCCTGACAGACCTGCACTAGGCCTCTCCGGAGGCCATATGCAATAATAAAAGTCCAGAGAAGCCTTAAGAGATACACGCATCCTAGACTATCTTACCTGTTTACATGATAGGCCTATGTCTTGGATGTCATCGGAAGGCGTTTCTTGTCATAGCAGCCTCCAGCCACAAATATTCGATAACTGACATAGCATGTGCTTGAGGCATGGAGATAATTTCCTCAAGATAACACGTGAAGACTTTTGATTCAATGCCGCCCTGAAGATGATTTTACGTGGTTTCCAATTTTCACACCAGGCAAATGCTGGGGATGTACCTTAATTAAGGCCACGGCCGCTCCCTTCCCATTCCTAGGCCTTTCCTATCCCATCGTCGCCATAAGACCTATCTGTGTCGGTGCGACGTAAAGCAAATAGAAAAAAAAATATTCAGTGCCGTCATGGATATGAGAGTGTAACCATTCCCGAGATGCTGATACCTCTTAAAACCACTGGTCGTTATCTTCAATTTATCATTTCCGAAAGAGATGGACTTTCATTTAATACGAATTATTTCATGATGATCTGTACAAAATTTGGCATATGTACGACAAGTGCTTCATGGTGTAACACTCTCCATTTACACAACGGTTAAAAATGTTCTGAAAAACCACCACGCCGTGAACCAGGTGTCCGTTCTCTGCGGATCATATTAAGGTAATAATAATTAGATCTAATGATGAAGAATAAATGGTACTGAAATGACAGTAGGTTATTGGTATTTACTGTGATATGATTTGTACGTAAATTTCATGAATAATTATCTAGATTAAATAATTCACTCATATTTTACAAAATATCGTGAGAAGCTTCACTATGAGTATTCTGTATTTACCAGGGTAATGCAATTATTGACTGAATTTAGAAACTGATACCTATATTATTGCATTTGGAATAATTATATAAAAACGTGAATTATTTTGTAAATATAGGAATACTATTTATTTCAGAAATACTCAATAAGCTTCCAACTCAGGAGCCCTACCTTATAACCTATCGTACTTGACTGGTTGCAATAGTTGTACCTCAGAGAGAAATTAGTACTGTAGATCCGTCAGTGCCGTAGCAGACATTGTGGTAATTAAAATTATTGATTATTTCCAAACCTTATACTTTTTTACCTCACCTTGAAAGTCATGTCCTTCCATTTACTTTTCATGTTCCATTTACCCACAATTAATTTTAACTACGGTTTCTAAATCATCTTTAGGATAGTGTGATGGATTGATGTCGAATATAGTTCGATAGGTATTACCGGAAATGAAATAATATCAGAAAATTCAACAGTAGAATGCCAGACGTTGCCATAGAAAACCCGATAATAATTTATCACGAATTCATTACTGGGGTAATATTAGCAGAAGCAACATTCAATGTACCAAATACCATGCGTAAATCTACAGAGAACAAGGTAAGTGACTGCATTACGTAATTCATCCTATGCATAAAATGTGCTTTTTAAAATTACGCGCGGTGTTAGTCCACTAATAACTCTCATCACTTTCTCTGCTGAAGTTTAAACCACATAACAGGATGCAGTCTGAAAGACCTTTGTTGTTATAGTGTCTGTGCTACTTTCTGTATATAAACGTACTTAAAAGGATGTGACTGAGAAATGTGTCTTGTGACCTCCACCAAGAATTTGTTTAAACGTCGTGTAAAACTTGAAAGTTTGAAAGGATTTATTTTTATTACATTGATTATAAATTGTCACTTGCAACCTTGATCAATGAATCGGCACATTTACTGCATGTAAATTATTTCTTCTTCTTCTTCTTCTTCTTCTTCTTCTTCTTCTTCTTCTTCTTCTTCTTCTCCTTCCCCTGTTGCCATTTACACACACCTGTGGATCGCGTGTGCAATGTCACACATGTGGACTTGGCCGAAATTTACTGCCGCATGCCCTTCTTATGCCAACCCTATACGAGACATGTATCCTACTATTATGTGTTTCCATGCTGGTTAACAATGTGGTGTGCTGTGTGTAAATTAAGCGGTGGATATTAACGCAAACAATCAATCCTTGAGCTCTTTGAATTAAACAAACACGAATCCAATCCGCGACACACTAAACCGAAAACCACTGCGCCGGCCATTCAGACAAGGATCTCAATGTATGTATAAACACTAATCGGTACTTATATACAAAGGGAAATATTATACTGTAGTGGTAAAACGAATTTTGGGGAACAACACTGAAGTCACCTTACATTTAGGCGTCAGCAGTGTGAATTACTTTCATTCTGTGCTATGATGCAATTATCTTGTCATCCTTTATCACAGGTAAAACATGGCAATGAGTGTAGGGTGACTCTAAATTCAAATGGTGAATATCATGAGATTCTTTTCCATTTTACCAGCTCAAAACATCGTTGTCGTTTGGTTTGTGTACTTACTGTCACTCTCGTTACGTATGTATGTAAATGAAAGTATTTTGTGGTAGTTTTCTTAACTGGATATTAGTGATTGCTAATGGTGACACTGGGACATGAAACATTCTTAGTAAGAAAGGCTCCATGAAACCTTTGCATTGAGTTGTATTGGCAATCCATGGAAACAGTCTAAAGGATCGATGGACGGCAGATTCTTTCACATCGCCGTTGGTTAGGAAGATAAGCGGAATGTTCTATCCCTATTACTTGCCGTTGTTATCACCGAAACATACGGTGAAAAACATCATTGACGCTACTTTAAATAAATATAATTCCATCAATCCTTCCATATTTAAACTTTTTTTTTTTTTTTGAGTTTGAGATAGAATTGGCATTTTCGCAGCGTAAACGATGAATGTTAAAAGGTCAACTTATTCTGCGGTAATTGATTCATTCTCATATTACTTACACTCCGCAACAACAGGAGAGTAAATGTACAAGCACAAGACTTTTGGTAACTGATACACCTGTTGCAACATTACTTCCGGAACTTGGTTCTGGAAACACACCTATCCCTATTTCTCGGTACATCACATTTATCCTCTTGCATTAGTGATCTTTCTCACTTTAGTTTTAGACACATTAAAATCAACTCACTATTCAAAATAGTTATGTACGACCTAGCTGCAAGTAATACAAATAAATACACATACACCACATTAAACGCAATAAACATATACGAGGGATGGGGTTTAAGTCGTGGCAAATATTCTTTCCCCCAGATTTGCACGGTGCTACCGTACAATGTCCTAGAAAGTATAACATGCATAGTACATGGACACAGCATGACGTGGCGATGCGCTGGAAAGGTACTACACACAGGGCGATGGGACTGAAGTAGTGAGTCCGTGCAGAATTGGCGTAACGAGGCAAGAACAGCGTGCGTACATCAAACTGAGTCCGCCTCTGTGGTGTAGTGGTTAGCGTGATTAGCTGCCACCCCCGGAGGCCCGGGTTCGAATCTCGGCTCTGCCACGAAATTTGAAAAGTGGTACGAGGGCTGGTCCACTCAGCCTCGGGAGGTCAACTGAGTAGAGGTGGGTTCTATTCCCACCTCAGCCATCCTGGAAGTGGTTTTCCGTGGTTTCCCACTTCTCCTCCAGGCGAATGCCAGGATGGTACCTACCTTAAAGCCACGGCCGCTTCCTTCCCTCTTCCTTGCCTATCCCTTCCAATTTTCCCATCCCTCCACAAGGCCCCTGTTCAGCATAGCAGGTGAGGCCGCCTGGGCGAGGTACTGGTCATACTCCCCAGTTGTATCGACCGACCAAGAGTCTGAAGCTCCAGGACACTGCCCTTGAGGCGGTAGAGGTGGGATCCCTCGCTATGTCCGAGGGAAAAACCGAACCTGGAGGGTAAACAGATGATGATGATGATGATGATGATGATGATGATGACATCAAACTGATCATTCGCCGGGGTCGCAATGCCAAATATGGCATAGAGAGCTTGTGTAAGCTGTACCAAACCGTTGAGAGATGGGCAGTAGCAGTTCAGCACGGACGTGAAACAAGAAATGACGTGCAATGATCGGTCTAAAGTCCTGTTAAATTTCGGACTGATAAGTCACGTGCATGTTTGTGATGTTTCCCAGTGCAGAGGCGTGGACAGAAGATGAACACTACTTGAGTTACAAGCCGAAAAAGGCATTCTTCATGACAACGCCAGAACGCATGCAGCAGAGGCTGGCAGGGAGGGGTACTGTAACACACGCAATACTCACTCGATTTGTCTCCATCCGATATCCGGCTCCATGGCTAAATGGTTAGCGTGCTGACCTTTGGTCACAGGAGACGCGGGTTCGATTCCCGGCGGGCTCGGGAATTTTAACCATGATTGGTTAATTTCGCTGACACGGGGGCTGGGTGTATGTGTCGTCTTCATCACCATTTCATCCTCATCACGACGCGCAGGTCGCCTATGGGAGTCAAATCAAAAGACCTGTATCTGGAGAGCTGAACATGTCCTCGGACACTCCCGGCACGAAAAGCCATTTCATTTTTTCCATGCGATGTTGACCTCAACCCCAAATTGAAAAATCTATTGCGTGGGAGATGGTATGGGACATTGCCAACACCGTCAAAAATGCGATAGTAAAATTCACACATGGTGATGTCTTCTGCATCGTGGGCAACATTACAGGGGACTACTCTGCCGGTGCGGGCGGTAGAATAACACCCACGGTATCCCCTGCACCAGGGGCTCTGAACTTTGGAGCGTGGTTTGGCGACCACGACGCACTTAGCTGAGTCCTGGCATTGCTTCCACTTGCTTGTGCCAGTCTCCTCAGTTTCATCCATCCTATCCGACCTCACTTGGTCAACCCTTGCTTTTTATGACCCCAACCCTAGGGAGTATTTCAATTTCACGTCCTTCGTGGCCCTTGTCTTTCTTTAGCCGATACCTTCATTTTTGGAAGTGTCGGATCCCTTCCCTTTTTTTCTCTCTGATTAGTGTTATATAGAGGATGTTTGCCTAGTTGTACTTCCTCTTAAAACAATAATCATCACCACCACCACCCATCTGAGGGTTACCGTAAAGGTTACTGTAATATCTTAGAATAAACGTGATACAACACAAGTATTTCCTGGCTGACAGTTTCCTCGCTTTATATCCTACACCTGGTAAACCTACTCGGCATTATTCATATCGTCGTTGCCGGGACAAAACCTCCTTTGTGATAATATTTCTGAAGATATACTGACCCGCCGCACATACATTATGAAGAGCGAGAATGCCTTGACCTTATTCAAACAATATTGCACCTTATATGACAGATCATTATCGGCCAAAGTTCTAAGCTAAATTTTTTCGCATAGGAGGTTTTGTCCCGGCAGCGACGATATATTAGCACCTTACGCTCCCCAATTCCGTCCTTTTTTTACCAGTTTCTTTACGTCGCACTGACGCAGATAGGTCTTATGGTGACAATGGGATAGTAATGGGCTAAGAGTGGGAGGGAATCAGCCATGGCCTTAATTAATTGCCTGGTGCGAAAATGGAAACCATGGAAAACCATCTTCGGGGCTGCTGACAATGGGGTCCGACCCACTACCTCCCGAATACTGGATACTGACCGCACTGAAGAACCTGGAGCTATCAAGCTCGGTCCACTCCCATATATATATTTTCCATTTGTCTGGTAGATCCCACATTCATGCGAAGACAATAGCTGCCATGACACGTGCCCAACCGTCGTATTTTATTGGAATCCATTACATGGAAGATACATTGGGCTGCTGAATACGACAACACGAACTCCTGAAGTGAAGCACCAACTACAAAGAGGACAACTCTAACTATTTATACATGCTCTACGTAAGTGTAAAAGCTAAAATTATTTATACCCTTGAATTCATAAGTAATCGCAGAAGCTTATCATATCCATTTTGTAAATCCTTACATTCTTTGCAAACGGAAGAACATCGCAAATGTTGAGACCTGTTTTGTGCTGAGAACACCGCTGGTATGATCTATCGTAGTTGAAAATTAACATACAGTGGAAAACATGGAGTGAAGTACGAATGGTCGCTAATTCTATGTCATAAGAATGTGGGCGGAGCGTATCTGAACTGTCCTTGAAGGAGATAATTTCAACCATCAAATAGAGAAAAGCATTTACTATAGGATTCGAAAGAAAACTGATGGGAATAAAAACACATTAGCAATATTTCTCCAAAATTAACGCAACACCTCGAAGAGGAAATGTCCCAGCTCTAGAACTTAATAATATATGACGTGCAGTTGATGTACGAGGTGAAGAAGGCGAGGGATGAGGCTCCCTTAGCATCTCTCCAGTACATAGGTTAATGAGCGCCTCTCAGACTAACGAACCGCATTGAGGCATCTGCAATAGCAAAGAAGGGTACCGGTAAGCTTCAACTTACACTGCTCATGGAGAGTTGCTATGAATTCTCTCATCCAATTAACCTGATTTAAGATTGTCTGTGTTGCTAATTTTATTTTATTGCGTTGTAAGTTTAGAGGGAAATGGGACTTCATAGAACGTCAATTCTGAATTACACTTGCCTCATCTATGCTCCACTGGCAATTAATTAATTAATTAATTAATTAATAATTATGAGGATCTCATAGCTTGGTGTGTCCTATCTAATGCAGAAGGGTGAGTGGCGTCTGCTGTTTAAGGTTCTGCATGAATGTCTAAAAGCAGAAATTTTGTATTGTGTGGAAGTTGTAGAGAAGTCTACAAACAGCACAAACTCCCAGCCCCCTAATCATTGGAATTAACCATCCGATGTTAACATTCCGTAACCCAGCCAAAGTCGAACCTGGGTCCCCTAGAACTTCGTCAGTGGTAACGACTAGGTCGCTTTTTTTAGTAGTTTGCTATTAACAAATAAACAGTCACACAGAAATGTAATTGCCGCTAGCGAGCTACGAGGTAGGCTGTGATTTATGAGAACCAGCATTCATCATGCTGTTCTTTCTCTCGTTCTTGTTAATTTATTTTAGTGGTTTGAAACATTGTCATCAATTAGCCTACATCTAATGCGTGTGTGTGGGTGCAATCCTTCGTATGTAACGCCCCTTCGCTTCTGTTGGTTTTAAGAATCAGAGTGACAAAATTGGACTATGGAAGAAAAGCGGTTTTTTTAAGTACCGGTACCATGCAATCTGCAATACGGATTTTTCGTGGTCAAAGATTATAATTTATAACGGTTACGTTCTTCAGTCTGAAAAATACTGAAGAACGTAACAGTTAGAAGATAACCGAGTCGAAACTGAAAAGAGATGGCTTCAGATATCACAAGGATTATAAGAGAGTAATCGACTATGCCAGGGTCCCCTAACCTTAAGCACAGGGGGCGTAAGAAAGATAAAGTGAGAAAGAGAGCAAATAGATTTCGTCTCTCTTACGCCAAAACCACGAATGTGACATTGCTCTTCCAATCCGTTATTTCTCTTACGATTGGTCACGCCTCCCAGCCACATATTGATATGCAGTCCATGAGAACAATTTTCATTGAGTTTATTTTCCTATGCACATGAGTAAAGGAAAATGAACCTTAAGTGCATTATACAGAGCTCGACAGCTGCAGTCGCTTAAGTGCGGCCAGTATCCAGTCTTCGGGAGATAGTGGGTTCGAGCCCCACTGTCGGCAGCCCTGAAAATGGTATTCTGTGGTTTCCCTTTTCACACCAGACAAATGTACCTTAGTTAAGGCCACGACCACTTCCTTCCCACTCCCCGCCCTTTCCTACCCCATCGTCGCCACAAGACGTATCTATGTCGGTGCGACGTAAAGCAACGTATAAAAAGAGGTATATTACACTCTAGGAATAGGTAAATATGTCACGCAAACATACCTTCCTACAGTACGGTACAGTAAGGCTCATTTTCCTTTACACACGCATTGCCACATTCGTGGTTTTGGCATAGGCGCAACGATTTGTAGATGGTGTCGATAATGATTATCGTTTAAAGGGGCCTAATATCTAAGTCATAGGCCTCAATATTTGTTAAATGTTGAGATGCCGGCCACATCGTGTAGGGTTATCATCCTTGCCTATAATCCGGAGGCTCCAAAACTTAAATCCTTGTCTCATGGTTGGAAGACAATGTTTTATCACAATTAAATTTAAGGAATTGTCTGGTATAGGAGGATGAAAGAACTCGGCTGTGAGTACCACGGAATGTGGTTGCAAAAGACGTCATGCTAAAAACGTTTCGTCCCAGTACTGTATCAGCATGTCACTGAGTTGCTTAACATTCGTCTTTACAGGCCCGAGGGTCGTAAAAGCAGAATGATTCACGACTGAAGCTCCGTTAAGGATTACATTAGTTACCTGAAGACCTAAGTAATGTGCTACCAGAGTATAATATTTTCTCTCCGTAAGAGTGGAGAAATTCTAGAGAAACCATGCTGCAGGTAGTTGTCGTCGGTACCGAATACGTTCACCATAATGTCTTGAAACAAACTTATGGAACAACAAAGCAGTAGAATTACCCTGACGATCACCTTTTTGTCTTAATACTCCTAACTGAGCGATATGGCCCGAGACAGATGTCCAAGGTACGAATTCCGGCAAGTGAATTGCTATGTCACGTAGTAGAGGTTCGTACTCCACCTAAGACTACAAACGTTCCTTTATTTTAAGAATGGTTCGGATGACATCTAAGTTAGGCTTCTCAAAACAACAATTAATGCCATCATAATTAAATTTAAGAAAGATTTCAAACCGTAATTATTTAATTTATGAACATTTAAAAACGGAGCAGTTTTAATGTACGAGTTACCACAATACAGGAAATAAAATTTAATTGCTCGTAAGTGATGACAATACTATTCATTAATAGAATAGATAATTAGGCTCAAATGTGTTGCAATGTTGTCTACCGATAACTCGATGGATGGGGACTCATTAAGCTTTTCATATTTATCATATAATCACTCAGTCACTACTGATATGCATTTAGGGCAGTTTCCCAGGTGCCTGATTCCCTATCTGTTGTTTTCCTAGCCTTTTCTTAAATGATTCCAAAGTAATTGGAAATTTATTGAACATCTCACTTGGTAAGTTATTCCAATCCCTAACTCCCCTTCCTATAAACGAATATTTGCCCCAATTTGTCCTCTTGAGTTCCAACTTTACCATCATATTGTCATTTTTCCTACTTTTAAAGACACAACTAAAACTTATTCGTCTGCTGATGTCATTCCACCCCATCTGTCAACTGACAGCTCGGAACGTACCACTTAGTCGAGCAGCTCGTCTCCTTTCTCCCAAGTCTTCCCAGCCCAAACTTTGCAACATTTTCGCAACGCTACTCTTTTGTCGGAAAACACCCAGAACAAATCGAGCTGCTTTTCTTTGGATTTTTTCAAGTTTTTTAATCAAGAATTCCTGGTGAGGGTCCTATACACTGGAACCATACTCTAGTTGGGGTTTTACCAGAGACTTACATGCCCTATTCTTTACATCCTCACTACAACCCCTAAATACCCTCATTACTATGTGCAGAGATCTGTACCCTTTATTTACAATCACATTTATGTGATTACCTCAATGAAGATCTTTCCTTATATTAAGACCTAGGTGCTTACAATGATCCCCAAACGGACCGTTCACCCCATCAAAGCAGTAATTAGAACTGAGAGGACTTTTTTCTATTTGTGAAACTCACAACCTGACTTTTAACACCGTTTATCATCATACTGTCCATCTCACAACATTATCGAGGTCATTTTGCAGTTGATCACAATGTTGTAACTTATTTATTACTCTGTACAGAATAACATCATCTGCAAAATGCCTTATCTCTTATTCCACTTCTGTTAATCATTTTCATATTATTCATATCTCCCATTAATTACTAGCCGACTGATAAAGTTGTTAGGTAACTATATGACGGAAGCTTTGAACTATTACAGGTAAGTCTACTGACATAAATGCGTGAAAAAAAAGTATAAGCAAAGTCACCTCCGTACAGGCCATGAGGCCCCTTGGAGGAGTGGAATGCAAAGACTTCCACCATTGATATCCTCGGCACGTGATGGGGTAGAGTGGTTTGCTCTACGCCCGACCGCCTTTGCCCCCAAGGAATTAACCTGGTACTCATTATTGGTGTAGGCTGAGCGAACCTCAGGGCCATATGCACCTCCAGAAGTGGAAATCTCGTTTCTTAAATGTTACGACTTCCTGACGGGGATTCGAACCCACGTCCTTCCGGGCGAAGCGAGCACGCCTTTACCGCCTCGACCAGGCAGCCCCAAATGCAGCAAATACAGTTTATAATTACATGTTCTCCATTTACTCTATCATATTGTCCACTATGTGGTTTTGGTTTTAAACATATTTTAAAGACATTTCTGTATTGAATGTTTAGAACTCGCTTCATCAGATTCTGGAAACTTACTGTACCTGTAGCCCCTTTCATGAATAATGCCGCTCATTACTGTTTCATGTAGGTGTTATGGATTTTAATTGCACCGTTGTGTAATCAGAGGGTAATTTGTAGTTAAACATAGAACAGTGAAGCGAAAGGGCCGTAATCATGGAACGTGATGCTCTTAATATTCCAGAGGGACAAGGAACATTACCAGGTCTCTTGATATATTAAGTAAGTGATGTTCTCCATTTATCAATACAGTCTTTTACGAGATGACTGAACTGAGTACAAATTATTCAACAAGAGGTAGAGGGTGACAATATATGTGCTAAATCGTTTTCCTTCAGGTAATAAAGTAACGACAGTGTCGGAATTTTTATGCTGTAATAGGTTAGAACAGGGGTATAATGTAAAACATAAGCTAAAGATTTCCACCTTTTCAGTTCTATTTGTTGTAACCTTAAAAAGTTCGTTCGTAATCTGTTTACCCTCCAGGGTCGGTTTTCCCCTCGGACTCAGCGAGGGATCCCGCCTCTACCGCCTCAAGGGCAGTGTCCTGGAGCTTCAGACTTTGGGTCGGGGGATACAACTGGGGAGGTTGACCAATACCTCGCCCAGGCGGCCGCACCTGCTATGCTGAACAGGAGCCTTGTGGAGGGATGGGAAGATTGAATGGGACAGGCAAAGAAGAGGGAAGGAAGCGGCCGTGGCCTTAAGTTAGGTACCATCCCGACATTTGCCTGGAGGAGAAGTGGAAAACCACGGAAAACCACTTCCAGTATGGCTGAGGTGGGAATCGAACCCAGCTCTACTCAGTTAACCTCCCGAGGCTGAGTGGCCCCCTTCCAGCCCTCGTACCACTTTTCATAATTCGTGGCAGAGCCTGGAATCGAACCCGGACCTCCGGGGGAGGCAGCTAATCACACTAACCACTACACCATAGAGGCGGACGTATGCAATTCTATAAGTTGTTACCTTTAAATGTTACGTTTCTTAAGGTAACAACACATAGTATTGAATAGGTGGAAACCTTTAGACTTTGTTTTACATTATATTGCTCTTCAACACGGATGAATATGAAATTTATTACCTATGAGTAGAACAGGGGTGTCAAACGTAAGGCCCGCGGTATTATTCCAAACGTCCCAAGCAGAAATATGAAGTTCCCATTAAGTTTGGCAATAATCTATTTATATAAAATAACTTGTCCTGACTGACTGACTGACTGACTGACTGACTGACTGACTGACTGACTGACTGACTGACTGACTGACTGACTGACTGACTGACTGACTGACTGACTGACTGACTGACTGACTGACTGACTGATTCATCATCGCCGAGCCAAAACTACTGGACATAAAGAAATGAAATTTTGGGGATACATTCATATTAAGATGTAGGTGCTCGCTAAGAGAAAATTTTTGGATATTCGATCGGTAAGGGGGTGAAAAAGGGGTGAAATTTTAAAATGAGTGTATCTATATCTCAAAACTTTGAAAGTTTACAGATATAAAAATTCGTATTTAGAATCTTCATTAAAAATAAAGGAACACGTATTTTTTGTTTTCGGAAAATCCCAATAGGAGGGGTGAAAATGGGTGAAAAAGGGCTGAATGAATTTAATGAGGATACTTATATCTCAGAAACTGAAGATATTACAGACCTGAAAATTGGTGTTTGGGACCTCCTTTAAAAATAAAGAAACATAATTTTTTTTTGTTTTTGGAAAATCCAATTAATGGGGAGTGAAAAGGGGTGAATTTTTAAAATGAGTGTATCTATATCTCAAGACTGTTAAAATTTTAAAGATGTAAACATTGGTATTAAAATCTTGTTTAAGAATAAAGAAACACGTATATTATTGTTTTCGGAAAATCCCATTAGGAAGGGTGGAAAAGGGTGAAAATGTGTGGAATGACTTTAATGAGGCTACTTATATTTCAAAACCTAAAGATATTACAGACCTGAAAACTGGTATTTGGGATCTACTTTAAAAATAAAGAAACACGTATTTTTTCTGTACATCCCAATAGGAGGGGTGTAAAAGCGTGAATAATGGATTGAATGTCTTTAATGAGGATACATATATCTCTGAAAGTGAAGACATTACATAACTGAAAATTTGTATATGGGATCTCCCTTGAAAATAAAGAAATACGTGTTTTTTTGTTTTTGGAAAATCCAATTAATGGCGGTTAAACAAGAGTGACAACTTGGGGTGAATATTTTGAAAGACTATATCAAATCAAAATCGAAATGTCTTTATTTGCAAATGAGGTGTCTACCTTGGTGGCAAATGGTACACTAAAATACTAGATATTAAATTAACAAGAGAAGAAAATGTTTCCCAAAATACAATATTATACAATTTATGCTAACAATTTTTTCTATTAAACACACAGCTCATCCTTAATAAATTTATATTGTTTACAAAATTCTACTTATAATATCTCCCTGTACTACTTACAAATATAGTCAATATACAACTGGTATAAGATTAAAATGTTCATTGCATTTATTTATTTATTTATTTATTTATTTATTTATTTATTTATTTATTTATTTATTTACCCATTCTGTAACCTAAGTAGCATAACGACCTGCTGCGTCTTAACCAGAGACCCTTTTACCACCACTTTTCAGAGTTCCTGAAGGGCCTTCACAGCTACCGTAGCGGTCCCAGGGCCCTCGAATTCCCCATTGTACTTCAAACCTGCAGGCAGTCCCCTACTTTGGCTGTCCAAACTCCTTAGACCAGGGGATGGAATTAATTTATTCACACACATTTTATTTACATTAACCTGTACTGGTCGAATGCCCTCTAACATTTCATTTATTTTCTCTGCTGCTGTTTATTCTCTTCTTGAATATCTGTACAAATTTTGGAAAAGGATCAAACACTACCCCTGGTAAACTGTTCCACTCCTTCACACCCTTCCCAATAAATTAATATTTGACCCAATCGCTTCTGCTAAAATTCCTCCTAATTTTATATTTGTGGTCAGTCCTGCCGATATAATTATTTTCCAACTGAAGCCTTTCACGGATATCTCCCCATGCTTCTTCTCCTGTATAGGCTCTATATAATCCTATAAGTCTAGTTTTCTCCCTTCTCTTACTTAAAGTTTCCCACCCAAGTTCCTTTAACATTTCTGATACACTACTCCTTCTCCTGAAATCCAATGTTACAAACCTTTCTGCATTCCTCTGCACACTATCTATTTCTTTTATTAGGTATTCTTGGTGAGGATCCCAAACACTGTTTGCATATTCCAATAATGGACGAACCATACTTAAGTAACTTTTCTCTTTTAATTCTTTGTTGCATCCTTTAAGTAGCCTCATTATGACATGCAACGATCTGTATGTTTTCTTAACAATGTCATCCACATGACCCTTCCAGTGCAAATTACTTTCAAATCTCACACCTAGGTATTTGCACTTGCCATCTTTCGGGATAACTACCACATCCAAAATATACTCAAATTCAGTTTTAAAACTCCGGTTTGTAAATGTTGTAACAGTTGATTTGCCTCCATTAATCTTCATATTATTCTCTTCAACCCGTTGCTGGATACTCTCAAGGTCCCTTTGTAATTCTGAACAATTCACAATATTATTTATTTAGCTATAAACAATTATGTCATCTGCATACAATCTTATTCTTGATGTTATATTGTTCCCTAAATCATTTACGTATATTAAGAAAATAACGGACCGATTATACTACCCTGTGCAATTCCCTTCCAAACTTTCTCTTCCTGTGATACATTATTTCCTACTTTGACTTTCTGAACCCTTGAATTTAGAAATGGTTTTATCCAACGTGTAACCCTTACGTCCAATCCTATTCCCTCCAATTTCTTTAGTAATATTCCATGTTCCACTCTATCAAAGGCTTTGGAAAGATCTATGGCTATGCAATCTAACTGTCCTCCTGAATCCAATTGATCTGATATGTCCTGCTGAAATCCCACCAGTTGTGCCTCACAAGAAAATTTCTTTCTAAATCCATACTGGCTCCTCGTGAACCAATTTTTATCATAACATATCCCGCTGATGTACTTTGATATTAAACTCTCCAGTATTTTAGAAACTATACTGGTCAGGCTGATTGGTCTGTAGTTCTCTGGTTTCCTTTTATCACCCTCTCCTTTATAAATTGGTATTATTATAGATTCCTTCCATTCCTTAGGTATTAAACTACTATTTATGACATAGTCAAAGATAAATTTTAAATAAGGCACTCTATACCACCCCATTGTCTTTAACAGAATATCTGAGAAACGTAGAATGTTAAAGACGTAAAAAGTGGTATTTGGAATCTCCTGCAAATGTAAAGAAACACAGGTGATTTGTTTTTGGAAACTCCACTTGAAGGGAACTAAAAAGGGGTGAAATTTTAAAAGAGAATTTCTACAGTATATCTCAAAATCTTACCATGTTACCGAAAATGGTTTTGAATTCTTTTAATTAGGCTACGATTATCTAAAAAATGAAGATGTTACAGACGTGAAATCTGATATTTGGAATCTGCTTTAAAAGCAAAGAAACACGTATTCTCGGAAAATCTAATGAATAAGAGGGGGGAGGGGAGGTGAAAGACTTGAATAATTAATTGACTTAATTGAATGAGAATATTTACATCCAATAAAAACTAGAGTTGTTAGGGCCTACAGACGTGAAAATTGGTATTTTGATCTCCTTTAAAAACAAAGAAAACCCCGTTTTGGGGGCAATCATCTGGGGGGGAGGCGGGAGTGAAAAGGAGTTGGATTCCTTTCATGAGGGCACATAAATCAAAAATGAAGAAGTTACAGTCGTGATAATTGGTATTTAGAAGATCCTTTACTATTAAAGAAACAAGTACTTTTTGCCGGAAAATTCACTTGGTGGGGGGGAGGAGTGTGAAAAAGAAGAAAAGTGAATTATTTTAATCTCAAAACTGAAGGTAATAGACGTGAACATTGGTATTTGGAATCTCCTTTAAAAATAAAGAAACACGCCATCTTTTATTTCTTTTTGGGGAAGGGGGTAATTAAAATTAACGGCGGTGGGGTGTAAAAGGAGGTGAGACCAATTGATTTTACTGTTCGTAATGTATTTATAAGGAGTCTCAGTTGCTCAGGCGACAGCGCGCCGGCGTCTCACAGCTGGGTTCCGTGGTTCAAATCCCGGTCTCTCCATGTGATATTTGTGCTGGACAAAACGGAGGCGGGACAGGTATTTCTGCGGATACTCCGGTTTTCCGTGTCATCATTCATTCCAGCGACACTGTCCAATGTAATTTCATTTCATTTGTCATTCATTAATCATTGCCCCAGAGGAGTGCTTCGGCAGCCGGCACAATTCCTACTGTCGCCGCTAGATGGGGCTTTTTTCATTCCATTCCTGACCCTGTCGAATGAATGGAAACAGGCTGTAGATCTTCGATGTACTTATTCTGATCATAAAACGATCATTTTTAATCTTTCCTGGGTTCGTATTCAAGAGCCATCTTTTCCTTCGGAGAACGTTCTTAGATTGCAGTAGATTCTCCTGGCATATATATAAAAATTTAAACACATTTGAAATAAACTATACTTATGAGATTGACCGTCCAATTTTTCACCTCCATAATAAGTTCAATAATGCACGGAAGTGTGTCATTCATATCGCCAGAAATCCCGCACACTTGCCTATGCTCGGCAATGGTGCTGGTCACATTCTCTACAATGACAATGGCAGCAGATGTAATTCACCGCCAAGTAGCGGTCTTGCATCTTGCTGTGGGGTCCAGAACATCTATAATAATAATAATAATAATAATAATAATAATAATAATAATAATAATAATAATAATAATGTTCTTGACTGTCGTCAAATGTGCGCACCGCGCTTGGAAACTGGTCCTGGACGGGTAATGACTATGAATGCAGTCCTGCCGCTGGTTCAGTATCGCCAAGGCACCCCAGACGACACCACGCTGTATCTCCTGAAGGATTCGATCCATATTAAAAATGCGTATAGGAAAAGATGACAAAAATTTAGGGGCCCAACCGACCGGGTGGAATACCTGGACCTAGCCCGGGAAGTGCGAAATTGATTGCTAGAAAGAAAGATTGAAAAATGGGAGGAAACTTGCCGTAATCTATTAGAAAACGAGTCAGATCACGAATTTTGGCGTATTCCCTCAGAAAAGGAGGCAGATCGCGAATTTCGGCGGATTATATATTAAACAATAAGCATTCAAATATAAATTTCAGTATAATACCGTAGCGAAGCACGGGTATCTTGCTAGTTTACTATATTTATCCCTAAAGGGTTGTAGAATCCAAACATAAAAATCAATTAATAAATAAAAATAAATCACACATTAGAATACCTCATCTTAGGCAGGTATTAGTAATGAATTAGAATGATACAAAACAACACTACGTTCATAGCTATATATATAAAAGAACATGTCCTGACTGACTGACTGATTCATCATCGCCGAGCCAAAACTACTGGACATAAAGGAATGAACATTTGAGGATACTTTTATAGTACAATGTAGGTGCTCACTAAGAGAGGATTTTTGGATATTCCGTCCCTAAGGGGGGTGGAAAGCGGGGTGAATTTTGAAATGTGTGTATCTATACCTCAAAACTTTAAAAGTTTACAGATGTAAAAATTGGTATTTAGAATCTCCCTTAGAAATAAAGAAACATGCATTTTTTGTTTTCAAAAATTCCAATAGCAGGGGTGTAAAAGGGTGAAAACGAGGTTGAATGTCTTAAATGACGATACTTATATTTCACAAACTGAAGATATTACAATCCTGAAAATTGGTACTTGGGATCTCCTTAAAAATAAAGAAACACGTATTTTTTTTTTTTGGAAATTCCAATTAATGGGAGGGTGAAAAGGGGGGTGAATTTTTGAAACGAGTGCATTTATATCTCAAAACTACAAAAGTTTATAGACGTAAAAGTCGGTATCTAGAATCTCCTTCTAAAACAAAGAAACACGTATTTTTTCTTTTCGGAGAATCCCAATAAGAGGCTTGACAAGGGGTGAAACAGGGGTTGAATGCTTTTAACAAGGATACGTATATCTCAGAAACTCAAGATACTACAGACCTGAAAGTTGGTATTTGGGATCTCCTTTAAAAACGAAGAAACACGTCATTTTAAAAAAAATTCAATTAATGGAAGGGGGTAAAGGGGGATGAATTTTTAAATGAGTGTATCTATATCTCAAATCTTTTAATGTTTACAGACGTAAAATTGGTATATAGAATCTCCTTTAAAAGTAAATAAACACGTATATTTTGTTTTCGGTAAATCCCAAGAGGAAGGGTGGAAAAGGGCGAAAAAGTGATTCAATGCCTGTAATGAGAATACTTATAAATCAGAAACTGAAGATATTACAGACCAGAAAATTCGTATTTAGGATCTCCTTTAAAAATAAAGATGCACATATTTTTTGCTTTTAGAAAATCCATTTAGTGGGGATAAACAGGAGTGAAAAATTGGGGTGATTTTTTAGAAATACTATACCTACAGTATATTCCAGAAACGTAAAATATCTTTAACAGAATATCTGAGAAACGTAGAATGTTAAAGACGTAAAATGGTATTTGTAATCTCCTATAAAAGTAAAGAAACATAGGTGACTTGCTTTTTGGAAACTCCATTTAAGGAGAACTGAAAAGGTGGTGATATTTTAAAATACGCATTTCTACAGTATATTCCAAAAACTTAACATGTCACCGAAGTAAAAAATGATATTTTTTATCACTATTAAAATAAATCAACATGTATTTTTTGTTTTCTTAAAAACCACTTGGGTGGAGGGTTAAAAGTGGCTGAAAATAGGGTTGAATTCTTTTAATTAGGATACAGATATCGCAAAAACTGAAGATGTTACAGACGTGAAATTTAGTATTTGGAACCTCCTTTAAATATAAATAAATATGTATTTTTTAGTTTTCGGAAATGCACCTAAAGGGTGGGGAGGGGGAAATTGAATAATTAGTGAATTATTATTATGAAGGTACTATTATCTCAAAAAACGAAAGATTTTTCAGACGTGAAAATTGGTACTTGGAATCTAATTTTAAAGTAAAGAAACGCGTATTATCGGAAAATCCAATGAAGGGGGGGGGGGGGTTGAGGTGAAAGAATTGAAAAATGTATTGAATTAATTGTGTGAGGATACTCACATCTAATAAAACTGAAGTTGTTACAGAAGTGAAAATTAGAATTTGGATCTCCTTTAAAAAGAAAGAAAAACGCGTTCTGCGGGGAAATCATCTTGGTGGGGGGGGGGGGCGGGGGGTGAAAGGAGTTGAATTCCTTTAATGAGGAGATATATTTCACAAACGGACGATGTTAGAGTCGTGTTAATTGGTTTTCAGAAGATCCTTTACCATTAAAGAAACAAATTTTTTGGCCGGAAATTCACTTAAGGGGTGAGGGAGTGTGAAAGGAAGTGAAAAGGTCAATTCTTTTTATGGTGATACTTATATCCCAAAACTCAAGGTAACAGACGTGAATATTGGTAATTGGAATCTCCTTTGAACGTAAAGAAACCTGCCTTTTTTTTGGGAGGGGGATAAATCAACTTAACGGCGGTGAGGGGAAAAAGGAGTTGAGACCAATTGATTTTACTGTTCATAATGTACTTATTTCGATCATAAACTGATCATTTTTAATCTTTCCTGGGTTCGTTTTCAAGAGCCATCTTTTCATTTCGAGAATATAAAGTTAGATTACAGCAGATTCTCCTGGCATATAAATGAAAATTTAAGCACATTTGAAATAAACGATAGGAATGATATTGACCGTGCTATTGATCAGCTCTATAATAAGTTCAATAATGCACTGAAGTATGTCAATTGTGTCGTCAGAAATCCCGTGCACTTGCCTAGGCACGACAATGGTGCTGGTCACATTATCAGCAATTACAATAGGAGCTGATGTAATTTACTGACAAGTAGCAGTCTTGCATCTTGCTGTGGGGTCCAGAACATCAATAATAATAATAATAATAATAATAATAATAATAATAATAATAATAATAATAATAATGTTCTGGACCGTCGTCAAAATGTCGGACCGCGCTGGAAACGGGTCCTGTCTATGATTGCAGTCCGGTTGCGGGTTCAGTACCGCCAAGGCACCAAAGACGACACCACGCAAGATCTCAAGGATTTGATCCATATTAAAAATGCTTGTAGGAAGAGATGGCAACTGATCGGTTGGAATACTGTACCGTTCCCGTCTAAAATACAGTTTACCGGCGCCAATCGGAGAGCTGCGTGTTCGGTTCGTAAAAATATGATCCGGGCAAAAATAAATTAAAAGTCTCAGGATAAAAATTATAGCATGGGTATGTGAACGGGAAACAATAACATAATTCCGAAATGAAAATCAAAATATGGGGTAAGATGGGTTTAATATCAAAGAAAAACATTATTAAAAATCGAAAATAAACAAATTAATATAAAAACAAAAATAATATGGCTCAAATAAATGCCAGATAATCAATATGTGCCGTGCACATAATTAACGTAAAGATTATTACAAAAAGACGGGCAATGTCCCGTTTTTAAAATAAAAATATTTACAAAATAAAAACAACGACCTGGGGAAGGAATACACACTTCGCCTCGATTCAACGCAGTTAAGTTCATCTTATCGAATCCTGACGGATATCGTTCCATTTACGGATTTAGGACATGCCTCGACAGAATAAAAGTATGCTAAATCCGATCCATAATTAAAATTATATATACAGCACTTATCAACAAATCAATGTTTCAGGGTCCTAACTTATAGCTACACTGAATTTACTAACAGACCACTCTGTTACAAATTGGATGACATGAAAGCCGACTTCCCAATAAAATGTGCTTCGAACTCCTATTTAAGAACAAGTCTCTATCAACGATGACAATGACACGATCAGCAATAAACATATATCACAATTCAATATAAACAAAACACTTCAAAGAAACCTGTAAAATTCATGCAAATAAAATAAACAAAAAAATCTGTGTATCCGTTATCTGAAATACAAGCAATAAGATGCTAAACTCTTCATATAAAAAGAACACGGAACTCCTGGCTCAGCTGTCCATATGTTGGTCTTCACTTGACACGCCAAATTATAACTCAAGTAACATTTCTAATGAGCCAGCTATGAAGCATCTTGCCTCGCAAGAAAAAGAAACTATCTAATTGGATTGGTAATTCCTGCCTGAGAGATTTTAATATATCTGGGAATATAAATTAACGCTGCCACTCACTTCTCTGTTTATTAAACTAACACAAGGCCTCGAACTCAACTTAAGGCTTCAATACACATTCATATGGCCTTAAATACATATTCCAATTTAGCACGGCTATGATACGACATACGGCACATCTGGCGTAACACTTCGGAGTCCATGAGTTCGACTCTTATATTAACACTGAACATTCAAGGCAAATCAAGCCTCTTTCGCTTATCATGCAGCTAACACCAATATATTTCCCCTCTTTTATATACCAGGCACCCGCGTCCTGTATAAACACACATTGTAATCTCAGTATCCGGCTAATCTTGCCTTTTTCTCGTAAATTTATAACACAATACCAATTAGCTAGTCTTCTTTGCCGATCTAAAAGAGACTAGTTCAACTATGCACGTACACGCTGGTTACAGCTGCCATCCACTCCTGTAAACATGCTACATGCCTTTAAATAAAATGTGCCCTACTGAAATTTATCCCAAAACACGCTTTAGGCTGTGCAGCCTTCTTAATAAAAGAGTCTAGATCTTGTTAAAAAAATGGAATACACAGTTACCTCTTGACAAACATATCCTCATCTACACCTAACATTTCCCTCTTTCCCACCTAATAAAAAGGAAATAAAATAATATATAAAAATCAGGGTTCAAACATGCATCTTCCCTGAAACATGACATTAAACTATAAAAAGAATACATAGCTCAGCCACAAAAGGACTGGCATTTATAGCTAAATTACTCTAGGATCGAATTAGCCTAATTTCTTCTATCTAAACACGCCCAGAAGGTTTTTAAAATGAACTTATCTGTTTGTCTCAGCTTCCTCGTGGTTCCAGGCCGCCGTGTCTGGAAAATTACGCCATATTTGCAACAAACTGCGTGGCGTTATCAAATACACTGCAGGTCCTTTCTTCTTCCATCATCTTTGAAATGTGGTGCTTCGCACACACCATTAAATTGAAACGAAACGATAACGACGATTCGCACACGTTCTTCGCGTTACCGGACGCGTACCGATCACGGTATTTGCCCAATCCAAATGCAAATTACATATGCGGGTTCGGAAATATCGACAGTAACTATCGTCTTAGTTATATTCAATCCCGTGCCACATCCGCACTATGGCATATTGCATCATGATACGTGATCTTATATGTAAATAGCAAAGGTAATTGCTTTGTTACTGTACAATACACTTTCGTAATTACATTATAATCACTAGCATTTAGGTAATGTATTCTCATGAAATAACGCTTCATTTTCACAAATTATGTATACTTGTTTGATTAAATATCGTCACTGTAAAAGTTACTTTCATACAACGCTGGCTGAATATTAGGAACACCGACCCGCACGGTTATCAACTTCAAGATAGAGTGAGCCTCCCATCTCCAGTAGCTGCTACGTTCACCAAACTTTCGGTATTAGTCATATCGTCGGGGATTCCACTGATGCGATGACGCCATGGCTCAAAAAAAGCGCTGATTCAATAGAAATATATTTATAACATCATTAATCCAGAATTAAGAACTGTAACTGTCTACTGGTAGTCTTTAACGTCTAACTTGCTTCTATTTCATATCAAAAAACGTGGAAGTATGGCTTTATAACATATTGCCTAGTAAAATCAAGAGTAGTGCAGCACTGTAAATCTCAAAGTTGATAGGATTGGCATCATTTGTTCTGTAGATCCCTTCATTGCGCAATATCGCTTCCAGGGCTATGATTGGTCCATTTTGAATCGGCCGCTCTCAAACACTCTCGTAAATTCCCCGATTAAATCATACGGCATCCCCAAGATGCTCGCTGTTGCTATGAAAGATAAGAAGTTATTTCTAAAGCCACGCGCTGCCGGGATACTGCATTACGCAACTTCTATATTGCACCATGACTCCTTCTTGTATTAAATGCACAATATTATACCATATTACATAATTACTATTTAGGGCATATATGATATGGCACAATACCTGGACCTATCCCGGGACGTGCGAAATCGATTGCTGGAAAAAAGATTGAAAATGGGGGAACTTTGCCGTAATCTCTCAGAAAACGAGTCAGATCACGAATTTTGGCGGTTTCTCACAGAAAACGAGTCAGATCGCGAATTTAGGCGGATTACGAGATATAAAACGTTAAACATTCAGTTATAAATTTCATTGTAATACCGTACTGAAGCACGGGTATCTTGCTAGTCTATATATATATAAAAGAACTTGTCCTGACTGACTGACTAACTGACTGACTGACTGACGGATTCATCCTCGCCGAGCCTAATCTAATGGACAAAAAGAAATGAAATTTTGGGGATACATTCATATTAATATGT
This sequence comes from Anabrus simplex, assembly GCF_040414725.1. NCBI lineage: Eukaryota > Metazoa > Arthropoda > Insecta > Orthoptera > Tettigoniidae > Anabrus > Anabrus simplex. Next base: position 942,402,117 of record NC_090266.1, on the reverse strand, counting down.
AGGTGCTCGCTGTGGGAGGATTTTTGGATATTACGTCGCTAAGGGGGTGAAAAGGGGGTGAATTTTTAAAATGTGGATATCTATATCTCAAAAACTGAAAGGTTTACAGATGTAAAAATTCGTATTTGGAATCTTCTTTGAAAATAAAGACACACGTATTTTTTGTTTGCGGAAAATCCCATTAAGAGGGGTGAACAATGAGGGAAAATTGGTTGAACACCTTTTACGAGGAGACATATCTCAAAAACTGAAGATGTTACAGACGTAAAAATTGAAATTTGTAATCTCCTTTGAAAATAAAGCAACACATATTTTTGTGTTTTGGGATAATCCGATGAATAGGGGGTGATCAGGAGTGACAAGGGGGGTGAATTTTTCAAAATACAATATCTACAAATTATCTAAGACAGGTAACATATTACAGATTTGAAAACTGTTATTTGGAATTTCCTGTAAAAGTAAAGAAACGTAAATATTTTTTTTCGGAAAATCCACTTAAGGGGAACTGAAAAAGGGGGTTAATTTTTAAAATTAGCGTATCTACAGTATATCTCACAAACTTAACATGTTGCAGACGTGAAAATTGGTATTTGGAATCTCCTTTAAAAATAAGGAAACACGTATTCTTTGGTTTTCGGTAAAGACTTTTAACAAAGGAAGGTGGGGGGGGTGAAAGGATTGAATAATTAGTTGATTTATGTGTATGAGAAGGTATACATACCAAAAACATTAAAAATGTTAAAAATGTGGAAACCGGTCTTTGGAATCTGCTTTAAAGATAAGGAAATGCGCAAACACGCATTGGGGGGGGGGTTGGATAAACTTGGTAGAGGGGGATGAAAACGGAGATGAATTCCTTTTACGAGGATACATATATCTCAAAAACTGAAGATGTTACAGAAGTGATAATTGGCATTTGGAAGCTCTTTTAAGGAAACGAGTAAGGTACTGTTTGTTTTTGGAAAATTCACTAGAGTGGGGAGTGTGAAAGGAAGTAAAAGGTAGAATATTTTTTCTGGAGAATCTTATATCTCAAAACTGAAGGTTAAAGACCTAGAAATAGGTATTTGGAATCTTCTTAACTAAAGAAACACGCATTTTTTGGGTGGGGGAAACTAACTTAACGGGCGGGGGGTGGAGTGATAAAGGAGTTGAATACTTTTCATGAGGATACTTATATCTCAAAAGCTGAAGATGTTACAGACATGAAAATTTGCATTTGGAATTTTTTCGAATTAAAGGAACACGTAATCTTTTGTCTTTGGAAAATCTACTTAAGGGGGGGATGAATTAATTGAAAAATTATTTGAATACTTTGTATGAGGATACTTATATCTCAAAAACGAAAGATGTTACACACGTGAAAATTAGTATTTGGAATCTCCTTTAAAAAGAAAGAAACACGCATTTTGCGCCGGGGGGAGGGGGTGAAATCAACTTGGGGTGGGGGCGGTGAAAAAGGAGTTTAATTCTTTTTTATGAAGATACATATATCTCAAAACTGAAGATGTTACAGTCGTGATAATTGGCATTTGGAAGCTCCTTTATAAACAAAGAAACCATTTTTTTGGTTCTCGGTAAATGCACTTAAGGGGGGGGGTGAAAGGAAGTGAAAAATTTAATTCTTTTTATAGGGAAACTTACGTCTCAAAAACTTAAGGTTGAACACGTTCAAATTTTTACTTGGAATCACTTTAAATATGAAGTAACACGCATTTTGGAGGGGAAGGGGGGTGGGGGATGAATCAACTTAACGGGCTGGGGTAAAAAAGGAGTTGAATTCTTTTTATGAGGATACTCATATCTCGAAACCTGAAGATGTTAGAGGCATGAACATTTATATTTGGTATATTCTTTCAAAGTAAAGAAACGCGTGCTCTTTTGCCTATGAAAAATCTACTTCAGGGGTGAATGAATTGAAAAATTAGTTGACATTTTTGTGTGAGGATACTTATATCTCAAAAAATTTAAAATGTTGTCCGGCTCCATGGCTAAATGGTTAGCGTGCTGGCCTTTGGTCACAGGGGCCCCGGGTTCGATTCCAGGCAGGGTCGGGAATTTTAACCATCTTGGTTAATTTCCCTGGTACGGGGGCTTTGTGAATGTGTTGTCTTCATCATCATTTCATCCTCATCAGGGCGCGCAGATCGCCTACGGGAGTCAAATCAAAAGACCTGCACCTGGTGAGCCGAATCCGTTCTAGGATCTCGCGGCACTAAAAGCCATACGCCATTTCATTTCAACTAAAAATGTTAAAGACGTGAACATTGGTATTTGGAATCTCATTTTAAAATAAAGATACAGGCAGTCTGGGGAGGGGAATCAACTTAACGGGTAGGAAGGGGGGGTGAAAAAGTTGATATACTTTCATGAGTATAATTATATATAAAAAACTGAAGATGTTACAGACGTGAAAATTGGTATTTGGAATCTCCTTTAAAAATAAAGAAACAAGCATATTTTTTAAATCGGAAAATCTACGTAAGGGGAGTGGGGTTGAAAATAAGTAAATAAAGAGTTGAAATACGTTTATGAGGATACTTTATCTTAAAAACTGAAGCTGTTACAGACGTGAAAGTTGGTATTTTGAATTTCCTTTCAAATTACAGAAAGACGTATTTTTTGTTTTCGGAAAGTCCAGTTAAGGCGGGAGACGGGTGGAATGAATTGAGGAAGAAGAACCTGAATAGTTCTTTTGAGTATACATTTATCTCAAAAACTGACGGTGTTACAGACGTACAGGCATGAAAACTGGTATTTGAATATCCTTTAAAAATAATCAAACACCAATTCAGAGGCTGAAAAGAATTGGAAAAGCGGGTGAATTTTTAAAATGAGTACCGGTATATCTACATTATATGTAGTCCGACTCCATGGATAAATGTTTAGCGTGCTGGCCTTAGGTCACAGGGGACCCGGGTTCGATTCCCGACAGGGTCGGGAATTTTATCCATTATTGGTTAAATTCCATGGCACGGGGGCTGGGTGTATGTGTTGTCTTCATCATCATTTCAGCCTCATCACGACGCGCAGGTCGCCTACGGGCACCAAATCAAAAGACCTGCACCTAGCGAGCCGAACCCGTCCTGGGATCTCCCGGCACTAAAACCGATACGCCATTTCATTTTACAATATATGTCAAAAACTTAACATGCTAGGGACAAGAAACTTGGTATTTGGAAAGTCCTTTTTGTTTTCGGAGAGGGCAGTTAACAGGGGGGTGAGAAGTAGTGAAAAATAGTTGAATTATTTTTATGAGGATACTCATATCTTAAAGACTGAAAATCTTACAGACTGGAAAATTGATATTTAGAATCTCCTCTAAAAATAAAGAAACATATATTTTTCTTTTCGGAAAATACACTTAGAATGGGGGTAGTGGAAGGACTGATCAAGGGGATGAATTCTTTTTATGGAAATACTTATGTAGGCCTATATCTCAAAAACTGAATATGTTACAGATGAGGGAATAGGTATTTGGAATCTCCTTTAAAAATATGGAAACATGTATTTATTTTTTGACTTGAGAGGAGACTATTTCTCGCATGTACAGTTCTATGTCGCATGGTCGTCTTAGCCCGAAAAGGTAATACCAGAAACATGGTTTACAAAGAATTTCTGAGGTAAATGAAACTCAATTTTTGTGTGAGTTGTTATACTTTAGTCCGCCTCTGTGGTGTAGTGGTTAGCGTGATTAGCTGCCACCCCCGGAGGCCCGGGTTCGATTCCCGGCTCTGCCACGAAATTTGAAAAGTGGTACGAGGGCTGGAACGGGGTCCACTCAGCCTCGGGAGGTCAACTGAGTAGAGGTGGGTTCGATTCCCACCTCAGCCATCCTGGAAGTGGTTTTCCGTGGTTTCCCACTTCTCCTCCAGGCGAATGCCGGGATGGTACCTAACTTAAGGCCACGGCCGCTTCCTTCCCTCTTCCTTGCCTATCCCTTCCAATCTTCCCATCCCTCCACCAGGCCCCTGTTCCGCATAGCAGGTGAGGCCGCCTGGGCGAAGTACTGGTCATACTCCCCAGTTGTATCCCCCGACCAAGAGTCTGAAGCTCCAGGACACTGCCCTTGAGGCGGTAGAGGTGGGATCCCTCGCTAAGTCCGAGGGAAAAACCGAACCTGGAGGGTAAACAGATGATGATGATGATGATGATGTTATACTTTAGGTATTTTCAGATAGTCTTTTAGTACAATGCCGAAGAACGATTACTCTGATCAAATAACGGAATCCATTCTACAGTCGGAGGTAGTATGGTCGCTCCTACGAAGACGAAGCTAGCACTCAACGATAAGTTCGATGTTTGGTAGCACGTAATTATATCGTAGGTATTTGGGAACCATTTTTCCTCCTGGTTAGGCGCTGTCTGGCCGAGGCGATAGTAGTCGTGCTCGGTTCGCCCGGAAAGACGTGGGTTTGAATCCCCGACAGGAAGTCGTAAAATTTAAGAAACGAGATTTCCACTTCCGGAGGTGCATATGGCTCTGAGGTTCACTTAGCCTACACCGAAAATGAGTACCGGGTTAATTCCGGGGGGCAAAGGCGGCCGGATATAGAGCTAACCACTCTACCCCATCACGTGCCGAGGTTAACAATATGGGAAGCCTTTACCTGCCACTCCTCCAAGGGCCTCCATGGCCTGTACGGAGGTGGCACTGGTTTTTTCCTGCCTGTTAAAGCTGAACAAAGCCAAAATAAGAAGTCAGTTTCGAAATGAACTTTTAAAAATTAACATGGGAGTTGTTTTAACCAAATTTTGAACATCCTTCATCCAGCAAGTAGGCCGTGTGGTTAGGGACGCGCGGTGTGAGCTTGCATTTGGGAGATAGTGGGTTCGAACCCTACTGACAGCAGCCCTAAAAGATTTTCCGTGGTTTCCCATTTTCAAAGAAGGCAAATGCTGGGGCTAAACCTTAATTAAGGCCACAGCAACTTCCTATCAACACGTAGCCCTTTCCAATCCCATCGTCGCCATAAGACCTATCTGTGTCGGTGTGACGTAAAGCAAATAACAAAAGTTAATGCTTTTAACCTACGACTTTTCAAACTGCATTCTCAAGTGCCGTATATGTTTTTGCAATTTTTCCTTTAATGCATTAGCTGCATTTGTATAGTATCAATTTCTATAAAAGAAATAGGCCCGTAATCCAACAATGAATTTGTTTTGCAAAGGTTTTTACGTCGCACCGACTTAGTAAGTCTTTTGAAGACGATGTATTAGGATTGGGAAGGAACAGCCCCAGTATTTGCGCGTGTGAAAATGGGAAATCACTGAAACACACCTGTGTCTTTATGTATGATTATCCATCCCTTGATTCATAATTACTCTCAGTTTGGTTTGAATTCTTTTCCATAAGTCTTCGCTTATATCTATTTTATATTATACCCCTTCTTTGTGTCTGTAGATGGCATCAGTGTCCCATCTCGTGGCGGAGACACTTTTCTTTTCCTTTTTTAAACATACTTATTCCTTGTTTTAATTTTTGCCCCAATTCCCCCACCCACAAGAAAATGGAGGCAACAATTTACCTAAATGCATTCCTCTGTCATAATAGGTTTCTCAACCTATTTAAATATGCTTTGAATTGGTGGATCGCTCTAATGACTTAAGGTCTGAAACGTTTTTCTCTTTATGCGCTTCTGAAAGTCACTTTGTGCATTTTGCTTTACTCTCTGTGTGAGTGTACAACATTGGTCTTTTTTATTTCATGGTTATCATTAAGGAGACCCTTATGATGTTAAGAAAGTCGGTGAAAATAATACGAGGGAACGGTACGAAGTCGGACGGCGAATTTTGACTTGATTTTTACATATTCGTGAAGGTATTTTTGAACTGAAACACGTAGTGGAGGTCTAATTTTTCACTGGTCCTTCTTAAGGGGGGATTTCGGAGCTTCAAGTGGGCGGTGCGCGCCCTGAATTGTACAGTACATGCCGGCACACGTCAGCGCTCACAACCAGCGGCTGTCTTGCCTCGCCTTCCGTCTTCACTCGGTAGGTTCTCCACTATCCCCCAACACATACGGCTGCCAACAGTTGTGTATATGGGACTACGAGTCCTATTCTATACGGTCAAGTTCTTCATGACTGATGCTATTCCAACACAGGCGATCGCACTGAATTCTTTGGTTTGTTATGACCGCTTGCAACAATATTGCAGCTATTAATAATGCCTACGGTGATAATATTCAGACCGGGCGAGTTGGCCGTGCGCGTAGAGGCGCGCGGCTGTGAGCTTGCATCCGGGAGATAGTAGGTTCGAATCCCACTATCGGCAGCCCTGAAGATGGTTTTCCGTGGTTTCCCATTTTCACACCAGGCAAATGCTGGGGCTGTACCTTAATTAAGGCCACGGCCGCTTCCTTCCAACTCCTAGCCCTTTCCCATCCCATCGTCGCCATAAGACCTATCTGTGTCGGTGCGACGTAAAGCCCCTAGCAAAAAAAAAAAAAGATAATATTCAGCAAGCTACGGAGCTTTGTTATAAAGAGGAAATCAGGTACATACAAATGAAGACAACGTTTGATGCAGTTCTGGAGAAAAAATGCGAACTTATTTAGGAGGAGGAAGCCGTTCCCGTTGATTCAGAAGACGAAGGCGGCGTTGAGTACGAGACAATTCCTCCTTCTTCTTCTTCTTTCTTCTTTTTCTACCGGTTTTTCCACACCTGTGGGGTCGCAGGTGCGAACTGTGTCGCATATAAGGAGTTGGCCCGGTTTTACGGCCGGATACCCTTCCTTACGCCAACCCTATATATGGAGGGATGTAATCATTATTGCGTGTTTCTGTGGTGGTTGGTAGTGTAGTGTGTTGTCTGAATATGAAGAGGGAAGTCTTGGGACATTCACAAACACCCAGTCCCCGAGCCAGAAGAATTCATCGGACGCGATTAAAATCCTCGACCTGGCTGGGAATCAAACGCGGGACCTTCTGAAGGCCTGAACGCTGACCATTCAGCCAATGAGTCAGACCGTTGAGTAGGGGACAATATCACAGAAAAAAAAAAACGTAAACACGGAGATGAGTTTAGCGAAGATAACATGTCTTGTGATGGCCGAGGAAGACCCTGTTAGTCAGTGGAAGATTATGATTCCGAACCTTTGTTGGACATATAATATTAAAAAATAAAGGAACGAGGACCTACGAATACATTGTTACGAATAAAAAAACTCCATCTGTGTGATTACTCTAATTTATTTCAGGATGGCCTAATAAATGCACACACACATAATTAAACACAAGCAATTCTAACCAGTTATGAATGGCCACACACTAATTAACAGTCTAATTACAAATCCCTCTTCTGTACACACACCCGGGTGTCCCGGCCGGTTCCTACCTGGCATTGAATTAAGTGTATGAGGATACTTGCATCTAATAAGAACTAAAGTTGTTACAACCTGGAAATTGGTATTTGGACCTCCTTAAAGACAAAGAAAAACGGGGTTTTGGGGGGAAATCAACTTGGGTGGCGGGGGTGAGAAAGACTTGAATTCCTTTTATGAGGACACATATCTCAAAAACTGAAGATGTTAGAGTCGTGATAATTGCTGATTAGAGGATCCTTTACTATTAAAGAAACAAGTATTTTTTGCCGGAAATTTCACTTAAGGGGGGAGAGTTTGAAAGGAAGTGAAGAAAGGTGAATTCTGTTTAAGGGGATACTTATATTCCAAAACTGAAGGTAACAGGCGTGAACATTGGTATTTGGTATCTCCTTTAAACAGAAAGAAACACGGCTTCTTTTTTGGGGGAGGGGGAGGTAACTCAACGGCGGTGGGGTGAAAAAGGAGTTGAGGCCAATAATTTTCTGTCATAATGTAATTATTCTGATGATAAACCGATCATTTTTAATCTTTCGTGGGTTCGTTTTCAAGATCCATTTTTCCTTTGGAGAACTTAAAGTTTGATTACAGTAGATTCTTCTGGCAAAAAATAAATAAAAATTTTAACACATTTAAAATAAACGATAGGAAAGAAATTGACCGTGCAATTGTTCACCTCTGTATTAAAGTCAATAATGCACGGAATTATATCATTCGTATCGCCAGAAATCCCGCGCACTTGCCTATAAGCGACAGTGGTGCTGGTCGCATTGTAAGCAATGACAATGGCAGCAGATCTAATTTACCGCCAAGTAGCGGTCTTGCATCTTGCGGTGAGGTCCAGAATAATAATAATAATAATAATAATAATAATAATAATAATAATAATAATAATAATAATAATAATAATAATAATAATAATAATAATAATAATAATAATAATAAAATGAAATGTCGTGTGGCTTTTAGTGCCGGGATATCCCAGGACAGGTTCGGCTCGCCAGGTGCACGTCTTTCTATGTGACGCTCGTAGGCGACCTGCGCGTCGTGATGAGGATGAAATGATGATGAAGACAATACATACACCCAGCCCCGTGCCATTGGCACTAACCAATTAAGGTTAAAATCCCCGACGCTACCGGGAATCGAACCCGGGATCCCCTGAACCGAGGGCCAGTACGCTGATCGTTCAGCCAACGAGTCGGACTATAATAATAATAATAATAATAATAATAATAATAATAATAATAATAATAATAATAATAATAATAATAATAATAATGTTCTGAACCGTCGTCAAAATGTGCGAACCGCGCTGGAAACGGGTCCTGGCCGGGTAATGACTACGAATGCAGTCCGGCCGCGGGTTCAGTACCGCCAAGGCACCCAAGAAGACACCACGCCGGATCTCCTCAAGGATGTGATCCATATTAAAAATGCTTAAAGGAAAAGATGGCGAAAATTTAGGGACCCAAGTGACCGGGTGGAATACCTGGACCTAGCCCGGGAAGTGAGAAATCGATTGCTGGAAAGAAAGACTGAAAGATGGGTGGAATTTTGCCGTAATCTCTCAGAAAACGAGTCAGATCGCGAATTTCGGCGGATTACATATAAAACGTTAAGCATTCAATTATAAATTTCAGTATAATACCGTAGCGAAGCACGTGTATCTTGCTAGTATAAGATATGAGGGTTGTGTCTATGTTTTTTTCTGGCCAGGCCCTTACTAAGTTTATTAACTTTAAATTCTTGGGTACGAATCAAAATTTCAATAGAACTAAATTATTTAACCTCTGAAATATTTGTCGTTGCATACGAGGTGAAATACTGAATTAATGCGTGGTGCCTGCAGGTGTATAATATTGCACGACAGTAAATTATTGTACGACATTTTGATGCTTTTCTACGAAGGAAATGAATGTATGATTGTGAGTATATTACATTTACCTTGGTTCCTTTTTGAAATTCCTACTCTTAACTCATTTATATTTTCCTTCGAATTTTACTTCAGTAAATCTTCTTTTCTTTCTTTATTCTTTCCCTTTCTTTTGGGTAGTCGAGAAATTGTTGCCGGTAACTAGTTTGCGTCTTGATTTGGGGGAAAGGGTTCAACCTCAAACTTTTCCCGTTTGCTCTGGTTGGGGTCGATTAACCTACGTTTTGATCGCATACCCCTACTTCGCGCATACCTCTGGCGAGACAGTTACCTTGCTACCACTACGTATAATACTACTACCTGTTAACTATCTTTTCCTATCCATAAGGGATTCGGTTAACGTGTGCTACGGGTTGGTTCATCACGGAAAAACCATTTTTTGGCTGCCGATTATGGGACTCGAACAAACCATCTCCAGAATGAAAGCTGACAGCTACGTGACCGAACCGCATAGCAAACTCAATCGATCACTGATATTTGGTGGTATCCTGTGCTCTCTTGATTATTTTTGTATGGCCTGCACTCTAGCTTGAGTTTGATACCTCTGGGATAGAATACAAGCTATTCAGGTGAATAGTCATCTAGCCCATAGTTACGGTTATGTAGGGAGTGCGAAGGGATTCTGATTGGACACACTCCTAATGCTTATGCAAAACTCACAGCAGAGCCACAGAGCAGGCTAGATAACGATTCTTATTCTTCTCCTGACACTCTTCTCATTCCGTGGTGGGATCGTGAGTGCGATCGAAGTAGCACATGTAGACTTTTACTGTCATATGTCCTTCCTGATGCCAAACCATGAGGAAGAATACATTCGCTATTAAGTGCTTGTGTGGTGGTTTATAGTGAGATGTGTTGTGTTTAAGAGAAAAGGTGAATATTCAAGTAATATTCAAGTAATGAGGCTAAAAACTCCAGCGTGGCTGAGAATGGAAGTGAATGCCCCCTAAACTAAAGGCCACTACTTTGACCTTTCAGGAAAGCAGCCAGGCTAGTAGCGGACCAATTGTAACCTATTATAATATATAAGTGCTGATTCCACATGAACGAAATAAGACTTAGGGTAGCAGTGGGTATCGATGGTGATGTGATGGCCATCATCATTTTAAGTGACAAAACAACATGGATAACGATGGAAAAACGTATATGAGTGGTGGGATAGGAGATAAATTACCAGTATTGCTACTTTTATTTCAGCTTATGTTCCTAGTGCATCGTTCTATTCATTTTAAAAATAGATGTCCTCCTGATTTCCGCGGTACTCCCTAAAACAACAAAACGGTTTCCTGCTTGCAACGCTCACGCCCATCGGACATCAAAACAAATGTATCTCCTACAATGAATATTAACACATAAGGCGGAGTTACAGAGATTTGTCTTCGAGAACTCGTCGTTTACAAATAACAGTCATCTTCAACAAGCGCAAACTTACTGCTTTTGGGATGCACATCATCTTTGTCACTTTGCTATATGGAACTAAATGGTGATTATTGGAGCAAATGTGGCGTGGAACAAGGAAAGTTTCTAAGCTTACCAATACAATACGTACCTCTGAATTCAATGAAATTCTCAGGAATTATTTTGATCAGCGTTTTATACTAATATGTGAGGTTTGTATTGGTTGACTCTTTTACAATATATGGACGCAAGACTTAAGACTTCGAAGTCCCATAGAATATATAGACACTATTATAAACAGGTGTTCTGATAACTTACAATGGAAATTCAATAATATTAATGTTGTTTTAAATAAATGCAACCATTCAAAATTTAGAATAAAAGCACTCGCCGGTAGACAGACAGACTCAAATCAGTAACAAGCAGTAATTTCGTAAAACTATTCTTTTCAATTCATATTTACCAAAACATTTTTGAAAACCTCCTTGAAGTTTTAGAAGAAACTCCCAGATAAGTCAAATTTTTGTCGTAATTGATATAGTTTTGTCGAGGAATTCAGGATGAAGAGAGGCTTCTCGCAGACGTGTTGAAATGGGAGAAAAATCAGTTTCGTCAAGAGTCACTGGCGGTTAATGTTTTGGCGTACTGGGATATTTTTTTTGCTATGTGCTTTATGTCGCACCGACACAGGTAGGTCTTATGGCGACGATGGGACAGGAAAGGGCTAGGAATGGGAAGAAAGCGGCCGTGGCCTTAATTAATGTACAGCTCCAGCATTTGCCTGGTGTGAAAATGGGAAACCACGGAAAACCATCTTCAGGGCTGCCGACAGTGGGGTTCGAACCCACTATCGACCGAATACTGGATAATGGCCGCGCTTAAGCGACTGCAGCTATCGAGCTCGGTCGTACAAGGATAAAAGCCTGGAGAGTCAATGCTAAAGGGGAAATAACCAGTTCAGTCACCTGGTTAACAAAAGATGGCAGTTCTATCGCTGTAACAAAATCGCTGTATTTCCGTAGCTGTTATCGTTCTTCACGTCGTTGATAGTGTGTTATTGTTGGGTGGTCATAAGAATTAGCCTTGTCTTAATATTTACAACAGTAATTTTGTCACGTCTCGTGTGTAGCATTGGAAGTGTTGTGCGAGGACAGCAAATTCAAAAGAAGATTTACGTAAAAAGAAGAGCCGAAGAAAAGGAGAAGATATGGCCAGATATCTGGTGTGAGTAAGAAAATGAAGTTATTTAGTCATGAAATGGGGACTCTTTGCAACTGCACGCGATTCGAATGCTTTGACGTGACAACTGAAATACAAAGATGTGAGATACTGCGCATTTTCGATGACCATAGACGGCATAATGATCAAAACCTATACTTGGCCTATTAAACAAAGAAGACCTCTACAGGACGAAGAAGTAGCTAAATTCCGTGATACAACATTTACATACACGGTTCGCATAGATGATGGGGCTGAAAGTAAAAGGGACATACGGTTTTAACCAAATTATTTTGTGCTGTTCATGGCATTACCACAAACAAACTTGAATAGTTTCAGAAGTATTTAAAGCAAACAGGAAGTGCACCAGTTGATAAAAAGGGTAAACATAGTTTGTAACATAGGAAGCTTGGCGTCTCAACAAAACCATTATTATGCAATCATATAAAAGGCTTTCATAGGTCGTCAAAGCCCTTATAGCGTTTAAGACTCGAAGGAAACGTATTACCACGAGAACTTAATGTGAAGGAAATGTTCCAGCTTTTTAAAGAAACGCATCCCACCATGACTGTATCTTGTGACAAATATAGGAACATTTTCAACATTAAGTTCAATGTTTCATTCGGTTGTCCGCCTACTGATACAGGTGCTACCTGTGAAGAATTTGTGGCCAAATTTAAACCCTTGTCGCAAGAGAAAGAGAATAAATTAAAAACCTCTCAATTACGAATGTCTTGCATAAAAAGGAGACCGACACTTTCTATCATCGCAAGGATGTGGATAGAAAACGAGCAATGAATGATAAAAGGGAAGAAACAGATGCGTGGATTTAGCAAAAATATTCCAATTCCCAAGATTGCCACCAGCGACGTATATTATAATCGTCAACCTTCCATGTTCTCAGTCAACATTCATGTTCTATCCACTGGCCAGTCAGTGTTCTATGCCAAGGAAAGGCACAAACAAGTGGAATCATTGCTTTTTCACTTCGTCATGAATTATCTCGACGAAGTTGAAGAACGGGAATTTTTTGTGACTCAGTAGGAGGACATAAAATGTATTACATTAATTTCTCCTTCGTCCATTCAGTCCATAACAACATTCATGGTTTAAAGGAAAACAAAATTGTATTTTCAGTACGCGGCCACTTGGAATGTGATAAAAATGTAGGCTTGTAAAATTTGAAAACTACCACTGAAATGCCAGAAGACTTTAGTGAAGTAATTGGAACTTCCAGAATCAACTTGTCTCGAAGTGTCCATTCAAAACACAGCGCTTGAAAGAAATAATGGCTTCATCCACCCACAGCCGTATGATAAACCATAGTGCGACGTACCATATACCCATGCTGAGCAGCATAATATGGAAACAAGGAGGCACTACAATTGTTCTCTTGCATGATTATGTTCATCGCACCGACACATACGTCACATGGCGATGATACTGAGGCACTACAGCAACGAGGGTAAGAGAATCTGAACTTTCTACACTTGCCTACAGTGGGAATTGTTTCCTATTATTTTACACAGTTGACTTTTATCAATCCAATTAATCTTATTAATTCGTTCTTTATTTTTTCGAGGTCATTTACAAATTTCAAAAGACATTATGAGCCTAATGAAACTCTGCAGCGAGAAAGCAGAACAATTCTTTTCAAGACCGCACAATGAATAGAAAAGCGTAAATTTCTAAGGACATAGTAAATTACGAATCTACTTACTAGGAAATCAAACGCACATCATAATAATGTTTATAATAATATGTGATTTACGTTCTTTACACAGCTAATGATTCTGAAAGGCATTAGATTGCCAGAATATTGCACTCAAAATAGTTCTTACTTATAATATGCTGTACGTCGCACCGACACAGATAAATCTTATGGCGACGATGGGATAGTTAAGGCCTAGGAGTGGGAAGGAATCGGCTGTGGCCTTAATTAAGGTAGAGCCCCAGCATTCAAAATACTTCTCTAACATGGCAAAATTATCAAGTGCTCCGTATTACTAAATACACAATTATTTGTATCGGGCATGGAAGCTACGTCGAGGACTTTTATCAAACGAAGCATAATATATGAGCATCACTGTGCAGTTTCTTGTAATGTATAATAGCACCCCAACTACGAATTGTGGTGAATTTAGTCGCTCGAGTATCCCCATTCACAAAACACCTTCCCTGTGTACGAACTTAATGAGTAAAGCAACCGCTCTCATTAAGAAAGGTTCAGTTTCTAGTGTTGATCCTCGCGTCTTTTTTGTAGAAATGATTCCATTGAGCGTGCCTGGCTCCTGTGATAGTACTGGTGTTTTGGTCTTGTTGTTGTTCGTGTTTTTCTTTCTTTCCTTCTTTCTTTCTTGCTAGAAATGAAGAGGGCAGAAAAGAATACAGGCGATTAAAGAATCAAGTGGATAGAAAGTGCAAGGTACCTAAGGAAGAATGGCTGAAGGAGAAGTGCAAGGATGTGGAAGGCTGTATGGTCCTGGGAAAGGTAGATTCTGCAAACAGGAAAATCAAGGAAACCTTTGTAGAAAGGTTGATAATGATGCTTGTTGTTTAAAGGGGCCTAACATCGAAGGTCATCGGCCCTCGGAGAAAGGAAATCTAGGTGTATGAATATTAAGAGCTCAGATGGAAAGCCACTTCTAGGGAAAGAAGACAAAGCAGAAAGATGGCAGGAGCATATCCAACAGTTGTATCAAGGTAAAGATGTAGATAATTTTGTTCTGGAACATGAAGAGGCTGTTGATGCTGATGAAATGGGAGACCCAATTTTGAGGTCAGAATTTGACAGAGCTGTGATTGACCTAAATAGGAACAAGGCACCTGTAATTGATTCCCTCTGAATTACTGACTGCCTTAGGAGAAACCAGCATGGCAGAATATTGTTATACCTATTCCCAAGAAAGCGGGTGCTGACAGGTGTTTAGTTTAGTATCTCATGCCTGCAAAATTTTAACACGTATTATTTACAGAAGAATGTAAAAACAAGTTGAAGCTGAGTTGGGAGAAGATCAATTTGGCTTCAGAAGAAATGTCGGAACATGTGAAGCAATCCTGACTTTACGTCTGATCTTAGAGGATCGAATCAAGAAGGACAAGCCCACGTATATGGCATTCGTAGATTTAGAAAAGGTATTCGATAATGTTGATTGGACCAAGCGATTTATGATTCTGAAGATGATAGGGATCAGATACCGAGAACGAAGAATTATCTACAATCTGTATAAAAGTCAGTCTGCAGTGATAAGAATCGAAGGCTTTGAAAAAGAAGCAGCAATCCAGAAAGGAGTGAGGCAAGGCTGCAGTTTGCCCCCTGTATTTTTCAATGTTTACATAGAACAGGAAGTTAAGGAAATCAAAGAGAAATTTGGAAAGGGAATCACAGTCCGAGGAGAGGAAATCAAAACATTGAGATTTGCCGATGATATTGTTATTTTATCTGAGACTGCAGAAGATCTCTAGAAGTTGCTGAATGGTATGGATGAAGTCTTGGGTAAGGAGTACCAGATGAAAATAAATAAGTCCAAAACAAAGTAATGGAGTGCAGCCGAACGAAGGCAGGTAATGTAGGAAACATTAGATTAGGAAACGATGTCTTAAAGGAAGTAGATGAATACTGTTACTTGGGTAGTAAAATAACTAACGATGCCAGAAGTAAGGAGGACATAAAATGCAGACTAGCACACGCAAGGAAGAGCTTTCTTAAGAAAATAAATTTGCTCACTTCAACCATTGATATCGGAATCAGAAAGATGTTTTTGAAGACTTTCGTGTGGAGCGTGGCATTGTATGGAAGTGAAACATGGACGATAACTAGCTCAGAAAGAAAGAGAATAGAAGTTTTTGAAATGTGGTGTTACAGAAGAATGTTGAAGGTGAGATGGATAGATCGAATCACGAATGAAGAGATACTGAATCGAATTGGTGAGAGGAGATCGATTTGGCTAAATTTGACGAGAAGAAGAGATAGAATGATATGACACATCTTAAGACACCCAGGATTTGTTCAGTTGGTTTTTGAAGGAAGTGTAGGTGGTAAGAACGGTAGGGGTAGACCAAGGTATGAATATGACAAGCAGATTAGAGCAGATGTAGGATGCAATAGTTACGTAGAAATGAAAAGGTTAGCACAGGATAAGGTGGCATGGAGAGCTGCATCAAACCAGTCGATTGACTGATGACTCAAACACACATATCTCTTGTCCAGCACGTATTATGATTCAGCCAGCAGTATGGGGAAGTTTATTTCAATAATACTTTCATAACGTATGAATGAATGAATGAATTTATTGAACTGAACATAACAGGCTTTCGCCCAGTTACAATGTTCCAATAAAATAAACACTCACAGACTATTTATAGCTAGACACTAACTACTTACTACTTAACTACTTCTAAATCTACCTTGTAGCATCCTGCACATGGGCGGATCGCCAGCTCCACATGCAGCACACCACCTAACTAAACTAACTACTTTACTACATGAATATACTACTTAACTACTTCTAAATCTATTTTGTAGCATCTTGCACATGGGCGGATCGCCAGCTCCACATGCAACACACCACCTAACTAAACTAACTACTTTACTACATGAATATATACTAAATCTATCCTAAATCTGTCTGGCCGTGACATCACCCCTGGTGAGGAACTGCTACCACCCTTCCCTGGGATGTCACGACCAGACATGTCTCATGAGGCTCGGAAACCGATACCTCATAGACCCTTTAAGCTGCCAATGTTATTTCCTCACCACTCCTTCCTGTAAGAACCCACATGTGAGCGGATTGCCTAGCTCTACATGTAGGCTATCACACCTATATTTCACTGCCGAGACGGATACCATAACTCGGCTCATCTTTCACTGTCTCATTGACAACTTACTTCCTCTAACCTAACACTATTCACTACTTTACTCTACTTTACATGTGCAGACGTACCGAATCAACACTTTAGCTTGAGATAGGTCAGGCCTATCCCCGCCTCTTCCAACTCCACTGTACGTCATCAGCCAAAAACAAATAAACTAACAAAACCAAACTAAAATAAAACCAAAATAAAATAAAACGGGCAGACAAACAACCAACAATCTCATTAGAAGGTAGCCAAAACAAACTAACTAACAAAACCAAAGAAAATAAAACAGGCAGACAAACAACAATACCTAAGGAACAAGGGAACAAAACTGAACAGATATGAAAAACGAAAATAATACTAAACTTATAATTATTGTCGCCCTTAGTTATTAGTGAGTTAAACTCTATAATGTTCCATATCTGTGAATCAAAGTTGTTTTATGTACATACATGATTACAAAACTTCGTTATTATTAACCCATACAGAGATGATACTTCAGAGATAACTACTCTCCGTATGTTTTCTTCTACTGACTATAATCAATTTTAAACTTCTTATTCATTGTACGGGTAACTGGTCGATTTGGAGTCTCCCTCTTCCAACTTCGGTCGTCCGAAGTAGGAGAGCCGAGACTTGGTTCATCCTGAAATACTAGCATGCATTCCTGTATGTGTAGCTTAAGTGTCCCATAATATCCTTTTAACCATGTGTACTCGTGCTGATTACGCTGTTTCATCATTTTTTTTTTCAGCAGCATGTGCCCCTTCCCTCATGCACTAATTTCATTTTTTTCTCCCACAAGCTTTTTATAATTGTGAATAATTTTGATAGTTTCCCTGGCCTTCTCCATTCCCTGTTTATTAATTT
The DNA here is from genome assembly GCF_040414725.1 of Anabrus simplex. Lineage (NCBI taxonomy): Eukaryota > Metazoa > Arthropoda > Insecta > Orthoptera > Tettigoniidae > Anabrus > Anabrus simplex. The sequence continues at coordinate 942,384,511 of NC_090266.1, read as the reverse complement.
GACAAGAGTATAGTACTCAGATTCTCTTTCCATTTTATTTATCTCTTCCGCTTCCAAGTATTTAACCCGTAATGCTCTTGTACTTTCACACTGTCTCAAGAAATGTGCATTTCCTAACTCCTTTTCACACAATAAACATGTATTTGCGACTTCTGTAAATGCCTTATTTTTATAAACTCCCATCAACCACCATATCATTCCCCTGTATTCTCTTTTGGTTAATTTATCATGTATTATTTTCATACCTGGGTATATATTCATGAATTCCTCCAGAGTTCTCCTATTATTACCCTCAGCTCTTAGCCTTTGTATTTCTATATCTGCTACCCTCTGTGCCACTCTCCCACAGACTTTTCTTTCTTCTAAACCGTTGTCCCAATAGTTCCCCATCCCAATTCCTTCTAGTATTTTCTTTAAGTTGCCCGCCCAGTACCCATCCTGATACCTCATTTGGTGTCGGTAAGCTATATCTAGAATTTCTCCCCCTCCTCCCCTTTTTAACCTAAACCAATATTTTATTAATCTCTTAATTATATCCACTTTTATATTAATGTCAGTACACATTAATCTTGCTCCACTATTCGCTGTACTTATTGGTAAGCCTGTAATTATTTTAATAAATCTACTAGTGACTGAATCGAGCATTACTATTTCCTTTTCTGTGCCCCATACTTCTGAACCGTATATCATTTTAGATTTAATCACAGCGTTGTATACATTTCTTTGTACCCTAAAATCAATATTAGGCATCCTGTTATCTAATATTCTTATACTAGCTAGGGCTGCTGTACCAATCAGTTTTGCTCTCTTGACGTGTTCAGACCAATTTCCATTTCCTGATATGATAATTCCTAAATATTCTAACTTATTAACTACTTCCAGATTTACTCCTTCAAGATACCATTTTTCCTTTTTTGCTAATTTGTTCCCTTTTTTGCACACCATTACTCTAGTTTTCTGTGCGTTAATTTTCATATTCCACTCTTTACAGTACTTCTCGATACCATCAATACTTTTTTGCATTGCAACTGGCGTTAGTGTGAACAGGAGTATGTCGTCAGCAAAGACAAGACCAGGAATATCCTGATTTTCTAAACACGGCAGTGCTAATCTTTCCTCAACTTCAAATTCTAGTATATCGTTAATGAACAATAAAAATAAAATCGGTGACAATTTACATCCCTGTTTCAAACCCATTTTAGAAATAATATCTCCTACTACTACTCCTTCTTTGACTCTCACAGTACACTTTACTTCAGCATATATCTTTTCTATAGCCCTTATCATTTTACATGACACTCCTACTTGTCTCAATCTAGTAACGACTGCCCCCCTGTTCACAGTATCGAATGCTTTTTCTAAATCTATTGATGTAATATAGAGCTTTCCACGTTTTTTCTTTACATATTTGTCAATAAGAGTTCTCACAATAAAAACATTATCTGGTGTTGTTCTCCCTCTTCTGAAGCCACTTTGAAATTTCGAGAGGATTGAATGTCTCTCTGCCCAGTTCCTTAGTCTATTTGCTAGTATACCCGTATATACTTTCCCCAATGTATCTAATAAGGTAATTCCCCTATAGTTCCCTGGATTTAATCTATCCCCTTTATTTTTGTATATAGGGCATATAATCCCCTCTTTCCAAGCTTTTGGAAATATCCCTTTCTCGAATATTTTATTGAATATCTTTGTCAAAATTTCCAACATGCCGCTTCGTTCTCCCACCTCTTTCCAAAATTCATATGTGATACCTGAAATTGCTCCTGATTTTCCTTTTTTGGCTCGTTGTAACAGATTCCTTATTTCATGAGTCGAAATAGCCTCATCTAATTCAGGCAGAGTGACACGCAAACCCCTCGAAACAGTAATCCCCTCATGCTAGCTCTCCATGTGTCTTCTTTATTCAATAATTTCTCGAAATACTGGACCCATGTACTATAACTTATATTGGTCCCCCCAGAGCCCGACTTCTGTTTGGTTATTTGATTTATTTTATCCCATACTTTCCTACTGTCATTGTCCTTGCACTTTTTATTTATATCTGCAGCCAACTTTTGTTGCCATTCCAACTTCGTCTTTCTTAACAATTCTCTGTATTCTTTCCTTTTTTTACAAAATTCGTTTCTAGCTACTTGACCACCATCCACCCTGTATATCCTAAGTGCCTTCATAACTTGTGACTTTTTCTTTACACATTCTGTATTATACCATCCACCTCTTATCTGCGTTTTACTTGGATTTTGCCTCATACCTTTTCCTGCCATTCCTATTAAATTTTCTATCCTGGTTAGGGCTTCCTCCACTCTATTCTCTTCTATCAATTTTACAATACCTATTTTCCAAATCTCAAAATTTTCTCCATTGAAGTACTCTCTGAATTCATTTCCTAATTCTTCTCTCCAACGATACCTAGCTATTTTCCTCTCCTGTACGCTATCGTAAACGATCTCTTGCGCTCCTATCTCTTGAATAATTAATTTTATAGTTACTGGCATATGATTTGCCTCTGCCCAATCCTTAATGCTTATCTCTTTGATAGTTTGCAAACTATCCCTACAGCATACAACTAGGTCAATTGTACTACCCCCATTTTCTACTATATAGGTTAGTTTTCCACTCTCATCTCCAAACCACCACCCATTCAATATATAAAGCTCCTCTACCGCGCATAACTCTAGTAGTTTTTCTCCATTTCTGTTACATTCTTTATCCTGACTATTTCTATTAACTAGTAATACCCCGTCCTCAAGTTGACTATAAACTGGTTTCTTGTCCCCTATCCTCGCGTTAAGATCGCCCATAATAATAATGCTTGCCTGATCATACGTACTTCTCATTCGTCTAATTTCTGTCGCTAAATTCTCAAAAAAATCATTCTGCGCAAATGGAGAGCTCAAAGGTGGATTATATATAAAAGCTATACATATTTCATTCCTCCAATTAACCCTATCTAATATTCTTATCCAGATTAATTCCTTAAACTCAGATTCTAACCGCTGTATTCTATCTTTTAAGTTGTTTTTGATAACCACTGAAATTCCGCCCGATATCCTTCCTCTATTGGACCTCCTTGATCCATATTGACTCCATACGATACACCCTTCTATCTTTAAGTCTTTCTTGTAATCATCCCAAGTTTCTACAAGCCCAAGGATGTCCATTTCTTCCAGTAGCTCTTTAAAGTCTTCGTTACCTATTTTGCTCCATACTCCTTCAATGTTAACACATGATACCTTTAACTCTAGTTATTTTTTACTTCTATGTTCTAAACTCCCTGACTTACTTCTAGTTATTCTAGATCTTTCCACTTCCATTATACTTCCTTCCGGAGAGCAAATAACGTCCTTCTCAGATAGTTCTTCTGTGAGTTTTAATCTACTACCTGAACCCATCCCCTTCTTCTGAAAAAAGTCTTTTAGACTCACTGACCTACGCCTGGAAGTATCCTCAGCTCCTCCACGCGGCGCCGCTGTTGACATCCGGCTCACCTCGTCGTTCCTCCCACTGTTATTTAACTCCGCTGGAAGATCTTTCCCAGCCAGAGTCTTGGTTCTGTCATCAGGTGTGCCGCTACTTCCTGGATTCGTGTCGACTCGACAGTCAGCTGTTTGTCCATCCTCCTCCACTAGGTGTTCGTCCCTCTGCCGTCTTCTGTTCCTCTGTAGAGTATGCAGATCGCTGTTGTCATCAGATTGTACGTTATCAGCCACTGTGCAGGCAGCTGACTGACACATTCCTTCCTCTACAGGCCGTTGCACTTCCTGGTGTGATGAACTCAACTGTCTATCCATTTCTCGTAGCTGTGCAATTGACCAGATCCGCGACCAGTTACTGTCACCTACTATAAGACGTTTGCCTCTTATGTATGCTTTTAGTCCATAGTTCCTAGATTTTACTAGGTGAAATCGCAAGACTCTCTGTTCTATGATTGTCTCTTTATCCATATCTCTTCTTACCCAAATCCTTTCTCCTTTCAAGTTCTTCCCATTGAGGATAATTTTGTTCGCCTTCAAAGCAGAAATCAACTTAACCTTAATAGGTCTTTTCCCTTTGACTCTCCCCAGCCTATATATTTCATCAATATCTTCTTCTTTACAATTTATCTTGATATGGTTATTTATAATATCCAACACTTTATTCGTTAGATCATTCGAATCCTCCTTTTCCTTCTCTGGAATGCCGTATATGAAAATATTTTTCCTCTTTGCGTCCTGGATAGTCATTTTCAGTTGCCACTTTAATTTATCATTTTCTCCTTCAATCTCCTTCATATTCGACTTCAATAATTCTATTTCCCTAGAGTTTTCCACCACCTTTTCTGTCATAATTCTTCTCTCTTCTTTTATACAGTCTTTCATTTCTGTCATGTCATTTCTCAGCTCGCGAATTAACTCCCTTGTTTGCTCAAACTGGCAAGCCTCTCTGACTATTTCTCTAATCTTATCTATGTCCTCCCAGCTCAATGAACCCGTTGGTCCAGGGTTCATTTCTATGCCTCCTATTATCAGAAGAATTGCCACCACTGCTGCTACCATCATAGTTCCCTCAAGCCCAGATTTTCGTAAATGCACCTTATCACTTGGCGTACACACACACTTCACTCGCCCGTGCCATCGACCTATGGCCGCGCGATATTGCTCTAAAGCAATATTCATACTTCTCACTCAGCACTCACTGCACAATACAACCTCTCGCTTCGCTAGCTCGATTACAACTGTTCATAACGTAGCTTGGGGCATGCTTTCACAGACCTCCAGGATATGATGCACAACGACGGTAGTCCTATCATTATATATCCTCCTGGACAGTGTACGTAACTATCTGTTTTCCTGCAACTGCTGTGAACCTCTCTTGGGAGGCGCGATGATACTTCCTGGGATCGGATCATCTTCCTATCAAAGATGCAAATTGAATAGCCTTCAACACGAAAATAGACTATGATCTCTGTAAAGCAACTCTCCCCACTAACAAATGCGAATGCATAAGACGCACTACTAATGCTGCAACGTAGCTTAGTATTACCATGTAACAGTCCTTCGGATTTTCAAAACGTAATACTACGCCGTGGTGTCACACAGAATGTTCTTGAATGGTTTCAATCAGAAAACTTGCTTTTATGCAATATCCACGTTTCCTTTCCTGGGAAAATTATTCTATTTTTTAACATATCAACGCACAAGTAAGTCGTTCTTTAAAACTTTGAAGCGATCCCGTTGCTGAAGATACTGCGAAGAAATTCACAGAAAAACTCCGCCTACTGCAGTCTGGACTAATGTACCGCCCTTGAAAGTGGGTAGGGGGGTAGATATCCACGTTCTCTACTTCCATCCTGTTGTGCGGAAGCTTTTCATACTTATATTGCTGCCAAGTGTTCTTTCTGTGACTTTTTCTCCAGCTGCAATCGCAATCATTTCCTGCTTCGGCCATTTACAAACCCGGGAATTCAAATGACGTTAAAACATAATACCAACACAGCCCCTGGCAAGGATTACATCTAGGTAATTTGTTATCCGATATCCTTTGATTAGCGTATGCACTTTTGTTGGACATTTTTAACAATATATGGACCCGAGATGATCTAGATTTGAACTGGATCACTGAAATTTTCATCCTCATTCTGAAACCTGGAAGGGATCCTAGTGACCTTTCTTACAGAGCGATTACTCTTTCCTCATTTGCATTGAAAAGTTTTGTCAGGATGGTGAAAAGATGGTTCGAATTGTGGTTGAAACACCATCCATTGCTTCCTCAATCACAGTATGCATTCCGCGATGCAAGAGGAACGTTGGGCTTCCTCAGAGTATTCACTTCTGCAATAAAACATGCTTTGGCGATCAATGGACACATTACGGCTCCCTCACTGGACATCATCTCTTATGAAGACGTCAATATGCCCATTCTATTCTGTAAGCTCAAAGCATTACATATAGCTTCATATTTCATATATGGTCTTCAGACATTGTTACATGAAATGTCGTATGGCTTTTTGTGCCGGGATATCCCAGAACGGGTTCGGCTCGCCAGGTGCAGGTCTTTCTATTTGACACCCGTAGGTGACCTGCGCGTCGTGATGAGGATGAAATGATGATGAAGACAGCACATACACCCAGCCCCCGTGCCATTGGAATTAACCATTAAGATTAAAATCCCCGACCCGGCCGGGAATCGAACCCGGGACCCCCTGAACAGAACGCCAGTACGCTGACCGTTCAGCCAACGAGTCGGACACATTGTTACATGAACGACATGGACGTAGTCGTTTACATGGTCCTCGCCTTGTGAGTAAAGATCTTCCATAGGGTGCTATTCTGCATACTATATTGCTGATTTTGAGCATCGGTTTAGCCCCTTTATTCACGTTTTACAGTTCGCAGAGGACATGTGTATCTATGTCCGCCAACTTCGATGTAACATCGCTTCGCTTATATCATGCGGCTCGTGATCTGGCAAAATGGTTGGTTGCATAGTAACTGACTTGTATTGTCTCCATCGAAATCAACAACGTTGATATTTACTTGGAAGTGGACTCTGCCCCAGCTAGCTAATAACCATTTAGGGCCATTCACATTACCAGTGAAATCATCATTACTCCTTTTGGGTCTGTACACTGATAATCAGCTAACTTTTAGTTGTCATATTGAATACATTCGTCCAAAAATTAGACGAGTGATTGATATTCTCCGTTTTTTTATCCGTATCTGGTGTGGTACTGTTCTACTTTGATTCTGTATCGTTCCATAATACGCACCATCATCGACTATGGGAGTTTATAGTATGGGAATGCTCCGGCATTAGTCATGAAGAATCTTGACATTATACAATTTCGGGAAATCTGCACCTGTTTGCTTGCCATGCGATCCACATCAACAGATGAGCTCTTCGTAGATGTGTGAGAAATGCCTTGCACTTACGTAGAGTAATGCTAAGCAAGGAATTTCTGTTGCAACGTTCGGTTGTTTAGCAACATCTCCTTTCTTTCTGCATCGCAACGATTGGCCTCCACCCATGAGGGAAATGGATGACGCACAAGATACAGGCCTCACCTTCTATTATGCTGTCATGTTCTCTAATTGTTTTGGTGTTGAATTTTCAAGAAATTCCAGGTGGTCATGGTCCGTCAAATAATCCCAAACTAACAATCACTTCAAAACACACATTATTAAGCGGAATTAAAGTTTCCTTCCACTATGCAATCTAGAATTTCTTGAGAACGTGAGGGATACGCGTATTGCATTTTCTGTTATATAAGAATCCATCGGCGTGTAGTAATAATGGATAGATTTGACAACTGTTATGCATACGCTTTTTCACACGCTATTGGCAAACTATGAAAAACGGAAACAAACCACGTCCCTGTAGTGATGGCCATCTACGTGTTCACGAAGTATCAAGACGCAGACATTCATCATGTGCTGGTAGTGTGCCTCTGCAGTACCAAATTTAAAATATTCTCTTTTCTCCAGATTTTGTTGAAACCTTCATTTAGACGAAACATGATCACTAGGAAGCGTACTAGTCTGTATAAAACATAATGTGATCAGAAATTATTTTCCTAAAATGCACCACCAATTCTCTTCAACAGCACATCCGAACAATCGGATAACTTGTAAACATGCAGCATATTTCCATTTCTGAGTTTTGTTGCCGTCTGTGAGTTAATAAATAAAATTCCTCTGCAATAATCACAGTTAGAGTAGAGAGTTATGTCTCCTACGATGTTGCTTTTGCCTTAACTGCTGATGCAAAATGATGCTCAGTCAAATGTACTTTTCATCCTTGTGGAGAGATAAAAGTGGCAGGGGACAAAGCAGGTCAACTGACGGCAGGTTGAAGCACATAAGTTTTATGATTAGTAATAAACATTGAGACCGGCAGGGCCGATATGAAGATCCAGTTTTATGCAGAAGGTACCATTGTCCAAATCGCATGTATTAGACCGTTTAGGACAGGTGGGTTCCCGCAATAGACGTAAAGTATACAGATAGAGGTACGGTCTAATTTTTAGCCTCCTTGAGGCTTCTAATTCAACTTCTTGTCTCCCAATTTTCCCTGTAGTGCATAAGGCTCCTTGTTCTTTTTCTTTTACCGCTTTTCCCACACACTGGAGTGATCGTGGGTGCCATCTGTGTTGCAGTATGGATTTGGCTATGTTCTACGGCCGGATGCTCCAGACGCCAAATCTCGTTGGCGGCATGTATTTATTATTACATGTTTCTGTGGTCGTATGCAATGCTGTGTGGTGTATGCAGTGTTTATTCGGTTTTTATTTGAGTAATGTCGCACTAACACATCGAAGGTTTTCAGCGACAGAGCGATCGGAAAGGGCTAGGACTGGGAAGGTAGCGACCGTGGCCTTAATTTAGGTTCAGATCCAGCGTTTGTCTGGTGATAAAGTGGGAAATAGGAGAGTATTATGCCAAACACAAACATCCAGTCCCCAAGCCTGAAGAATTAACTACACGCTATTAAAATCGCTGACCCGGCCGGGAATCGAACCCATGTCCCTCAGAACTGAAGGCCTTGACGCTGAACATTCATCCAAGGAGTCGGGCAATGCTTTAAAATATACTGCTGGACATATTTTCAATTTCTGCACCGTTGTAGAAATTACCATATTCTTATAATCTTCGGAAAGATACTCTTATAGCTCTCCACAAAGCAAGGCGCTCACACAAAGAAAGCGAATTACATATCTACGCGATGAAGAGAAGTATACATAAGGCTTTATTAAAAGAAAAAAGAAAGAAAAACATATAGATGAAGAAGGAGAGAAACTCGTCGAAGAGGCAAAAGTAAATCCGTGTATAGCTCTAAAACCAAGAAAGCCGCACTTCCCTCATGATATTGCCATAGAAGACTGGGAAGAACATTTTAGGAAAGTGCTGAACACGGACAACTTACCTGTAACTACAGTAGATAATATCGCACATGGAGAACATGAACTCTTTCAGGACTTCACCGAAGAGGAAGTAAAAAATTCCGTAAGGGACTTGAAGGCTAAGAAAGCTGCAGGAAGTGATGGCATTTTCAACGAACATATACAAACTACACAAAATATATTTCTAACAACGTGGACATCGCTCTTCAATAAGTGTGTGGAAATGAACGAAATCCCCGACACCTGGTGACACTCAATGATGAAGATCTGATATAAAGGAAAGGGAAACACGAGTTGTCTAGATTCGTACCGTTGAATTGCCTTAGAAAGCAATATCTTTAAACTCTTTATAAGATTACTAACAACGAGACTGTTAGAATAGGTAGACCACGCCTTACCGGAGGAACAATGCGGCTTTCGACGAGGGAGATCTACAATGAATGCGATAAAGAAACTGATTGACGACATAACGGATACCCTCAGACATCCAAAAGGGAAACTTTACGCGATCTTCGTAGACTACATTAAAGCGTTCGACCTAGAGGACAGGGAAAAGCTACTGAAGAAACTGGGAAACATAATAGGATATATGAATCCTTTAACGAACATCATTATGACCATTCTTGCTTATAATTACATCTCTGTAAACGATAACGTATCTATCTGGAATCCTATAACGCAGTTGAACGGAGTACTACAGGGTGATCCAATGAGCCCCATACTCTTCAATATAGCGGTCTCAGACCTAATACCCACTATAAAGGTCGAAGGCGACGAGGTACATATATACATGTATGTAGATGACATGGTACTCGTATCAAGAAAACACGAAAAACTACAGGCTGCTTTCAACAAGCTGAACATTTGGGCAGAGGACAATAAATTCAGAATTAATCGACAAAGGACGGTACAGATGATCTTCCGCAAGGGAGGCAGAACAGCATTAAAAGAGAAAATTCAGTATGAAAATGGAGGAGAAACTATGCCAATAGTAAACAACTTTAAATATTTGGGCATTACATTACAGATGTCAGGAACTACTTATACCAGACACATTAAAGATAGAGTGGCTGCGGCCGCAATAGCAATGAATGACATCTTGATCTTACGCAAACTTTCGCTTGAAGTCGCTATGAAATTGTTCCATGCAAAAATATCTCCGATAATGACGTATGGACTAGAATTGATATGAGAACATCTCACTAAAGGAAATAATCGAGACATTGAAAGTGCAAAAGCAATCTACATGAAAAAGGTATTATGTTTGTCCAAATTCACTCCTTCAAGACTATGTTACGAGCTGACAAGAGAACCCTTCTATACAGAAAAACTACGCCACAAACGAATATTACCGTCTACAGATGCATTCAACCACTTACAAACAGAGCTGCAAACCAAGAAGGGAGATATATGGCAAACATTTTACACCACAGAGGCTATGACCAGTACGGATTGGATGAAGGCTAACTATGAACTCAGGCACATAGTGACTAGATTAGCAACACACGGTTTTCATCATGGTGTGTGTGCTAACAAAACTTCTCACACCCCGAGAAAGGAATGTATATGTGTTCTGTGCGAGAAGACTTGCGACTTATATCATGTTCTGACGTGTACTAAAAGACAGATGGGACTAACCAAATTCTGTTTGATGTAATTAGTCATGTAAACATATTTTAATGGCCATTGGCTGCAGTAAAATCTTTATTATAATCGTTGGCCCGTTTCGGCACGAATTTTCAAATGAATAGAATGCTCGTTTGCGGGCTCTGAGTGTGAGGGAACCTTGACGAATCTCATTTTCCTCTTGAATGTCTGGTCTGGGCTAAAGCTTTCCTCATCAATATTTGCAGGAGGCATTATTTTCAGAGGCGTTCATGAGCGTTCAGGAACGTGGTGTGTAGATTCCAGGGTGATAGATCCGACGATAAAAGGTCCAATTTTCACAAAGTCCGTTTGGGATTATGTCCATGAAACTAGTCCCGATCCATGACCTAAATTGTTAGCGTTCTGTCCTTTGGTCACACGGCTTCCTGTTTCAATTCCCAGCAGGGTCGGGAGTTTAACGATATTAATTCCATTGACTCGGTGGCTGGGTGTATGTGTTATCTACATCATCTTTTCATCCTCATCAGACGTGCGGGTCGCCTACGGGTGTCAAATCAAAAGACCTGCATCTGGTGAGCCTAACTTGTCCTCGGACACCCCCGGTACTAAAAGCCATACGTCATTTCATTGATATTTTCATGAAAATACAGCCCATAGTACACATATGACCACTGTAATTATGCCCACTTCCAAAATGTCCATTTCTATACGATGTTCGTGCGTTTTCTATATCTATTATATGTAACATAATTTTGATTGAATCTGTTCATTTTATGCTGTAAGTACCAATTTCTTTTTTTGACATCCTATTTTAAACTTGAGACATTCGAAATTATGTTGCCTGTAGGGAAACAGGTGAAATTGGGAGACGTCTGAGGGGTTTTTGTTACTGGCTGATGCTTCATCCTAAAGAAGATGCCAATTAAACCGAACATTGCGATAATTTATTCAATTCTGAAAGTTATAAATAATCTATAACATTAATAAAATTTACTTTACAATAATATAATCGGCATTTCCTCATCAGTACTTGCACGAGGCATTAATTCAACGACAGTTCAGGAACGTGGTACGTAGATCCCAGGGTGAGAGGTCCGCGTATAAAATGTCCAATTATAACAAAGTCTGTTAGGAATTAAGTCCATGAATATATAGGCATTATATAACTGGATATTGATATTTTTATCTACTTCTTATTATTACAATTTTCTTTACGTCGCGCCGATACAGATAGGTTTTACGGCGAAGATAGACATTGATCAACTGGACCCATACATTAATAAGGACCCAAATGCTTGTAGACATTATACCAGTAGACAAAAGAAGGTGGAAATAAGTACTGTGGTCTCTGAAAAAGAGGATATAAGTACTGGAGAATCAGAAAAAGTGGACATTTTGTCAGCGGATATAAAACATCCTGTGTGTATGGGACTTCACACAGGTTAAAAAAGAAATCATTTTGTGGTCTCAACGTTGGTTTAGCATAAACTCTCGTGAGTTCATAGTAATCCTGCCACAATATACATCGCTTATTGTTCTCCTAGGACACTTACCTAGGGTCATTTTCCTGTACGGAAAGTGAAGGTTTCTGAAAAGGCATAAACCAGTATTATTTCTCCAGCTTTGTTGATTCATATGAAATAATTTGTTCTGGCATTTTCACTGAACTAATACACGGAAACTGTTGATTTTGGTACACCATGCTCTTTGGTGAGTATTTTTTTTGCAAGTTGCTTTACGTCGCACCGACACAGATAGGTCTTACGGCGACGATGGCCAGGAAAGGACTAGGAGTGGGAAGGAAGCGTCCGTGTCCTTAATTAAGGTACAGCCCCAGCATTTGCCTGGTGTAAAAATGGGAAACTACGGAAAACCATCTTCAGGGCTGCCGACAGTGGGGCTCGAACCTACTATCTCTCGAATACTGGATACTGGCCGACTGCAGCTATCGAGCTCGGTTTGGTGAGTTCTCTACCGGACACAATATTCATTCATTGATTCATTCATTCACTCTTTCATTAACCTTTTCCATCCCATGCCCGAGTTAACTCGGATGTTAACATTTCTCGCGCTGTCCCAAACACCAGTTAATTCGGATTTAAAGCAATGCGCTCTTGTTCACTTCCGAGTTCAGTCCTACGCTGTTGACATGCTTTGTTCAGACGACGGACGATTCATAAACCGCCTTACCGTCTTTTTCTTTCAATAATTATGTGCCTTGTGTTTTTCTTTCACAGCTGTCTTCAGAGATGGGTGCACGGGAGTGTAAAGAAAACATAACGAAATATCATATTTTAGAAATTTTAGGCAATGATGATGAGTCTGATTTTTTATGAATATGGTGGAGATAAGTTTCAGTGAAACAAGCTGTCGACATTTACCATGCTAAGTTCTTTCAAGTTTTGGGAAAAGTGTTAGGAGAAAACTATTGCTAATATTATCGTTCCATGACTTTTCAGTAGCTGTGTAAATACAAAGTATTTTGGCCTATTACAACCACTGTCGAAACGTCCAGAAAAATCGGGTATGGGTCATGCATAAGGCTGGAAGAAACTTGGGAGTGAAAAGGCTAATTAATTAATTCATTCATTCATTTATTCAGAGTCAATCAGAGTGTTGTTATCTAGGACGGAAATCTGTTCACAGCAATCCTCATTTTATAACAGTTCCTCCGCAAACTAATTCCTCGTGCCATTGTCGAAAAGCACTTTTAGATAATTTATACACCTCATAAAGAAAGTCTGATGTGCAGGGAGCGAATCACCCACAATTCACACGTCGTGACATGCTATGAGTTACCAGTCAGCGCGTATGCTCAAACTGGGATGCCAATGTTGTGGATAAATGAAATATTTTACTATTGAAATACCTCAACTCGTTCTCTCTCTCTCTCTCTCTCTCTCTCTCTCTCTCTCTCTCTCTCTCTCTCTGTGTGTGTGTGTGTGTGTGTGTGTGTGTGTGTGTGTGTTCTTAACTTAATTCCACCACACTTACCAGTTTCCTTCCAGTGGAGTTCTACTTACGATTAGTCAAATTATGTAAAAATGTGGATAATGCTCAAACCCTTTCTCTATCCACTTTCTATATTTATTATTTTGTACATGATGAACCTAAAAGAGATCTCACGAAGCAGCACAGTTATCTGTTGTGTATCATAGAAAACAGTATAAGGATTCCGAGGACATAAAAGATGAGCTCGATAGCTGCAGTCGCTTAAGTGCGGCCAGTCTCCAGTATTCGGGAGATCGTGGGTTCGAACCCCACTCTCGGCAGCCCTGAAGATGGTTTTCCGTGGTTTCCTATTTGCACACTAGGCAAATGCTGGGGATGTACCTTAATTAAGGCCACGGCCGCTTCCTTCCCACTCCTAGCCCCTTCCTGCCTCATCGTCGCCCTAAGACCTATCTGTGTCGGTACGACGTAAAGCAAATAACAAAAGAAAAAGATGAGAACGACTGATAAGTATTACACTAAATAGGCCTATAACCTCATAGTATGTCCGCCTCTATGGTGTAGTGGTTAGTGTGATAAGCTTCCACCCCCCGGAGGCCCAACTTCGATTCCCGGCTCTGCCACGAAATTTGAAAAGTAGTACGAAGGCTGAAAAGGGTTCTGCTCAGCCTCGGGAGGGTGTTCAATATATATCTCAGCCATTCTCAAAGTGGTTTAACGTGGTTTTCCACTTTTCCTCCAGGCAAATGCCGAGACGGTACCTAACTTAAGGCCACGGACGCTTCCTTCCCTCTTCCCTGTCTGTCCCTTGCAATTATCCCATCCTCCTACAACGCCCCTGTTCAGCATAGCAGGAGAAGCCATCTGGGTGAGGTACTGGTACTCCTCTTCATTTGTATCCCCCGACCCAAATTCTCACACTCCAGGACTCTGCCCTTGAGGTGGTAGAGGTGAGATCCCTCACTGAGTCCGAGGAAAAAACCAATCCGGGAGAGTAAACGGATTAAGAAAGAAAGAAAGAAAGAAAGAAAGAAAGAATCTCATAGTAGAATCAAATCAGGACAAGTGTTGAGTAAGATATTGAAGAATTAGTATACCGTACGTATAATAATAATAATAATAATAATAATAATAATAATAATAATAATAATAATAATAATAATAATAATAATGTGTATGTTGAGACCTCAACGCGAAGGCTTCTTGAATCCCCCAACAAATCCACCATCAGTTGTAAATAGCCTACGTAGAGTACTACTGAAGGGATATGGATATGGGGAGTGTGGTAGATTTCCACTGCTTTCTTCACCAAGCCAGAAAGTCCTGTTCCACATAAGTCTGCCAATCTCTATGAAATGTACACACCAGTTGTCTCTACGAGCCATGATTTCACCTAATTACACTGAGAACTGGCTGTACAGAATGGAGCTACAAGGAACGCACCAAAGCCACTATCAAATTATCAATATCGAGAATGAGGATGGGATAGATCAATGAATGTAAAAAACTTGTTCTATTCCATACTAGACGTAGGGGATAGAAAGGACTTGGATATGTAAATAATAATAATAATAATAATAATAATAATAATAATAATAATAATAATAATAATAATAATAATAATAATAATAATAATCATCATCATCATCATCATCATTTCATACGAAAGTTCTGAGGATCGTAATAATTTCAATTCCTTCATCCCATATACACTACTACTGGTCTCTGTTTTAACCAATCTGTTTTTTCCTAAATATTAACTAAATTTACACATTTGCAGGTCTTTTGTCATCGGAAGCCTGTTCTCATATTTAATATTTTTCTGCGTCCGGATCCATGGCCAAATGGTTAGCGTGCTGGCCTTTGTTCACAGGGTTCCGGGTTCATTTCCCGGCAGGGTTGGGAATTTTAACCAATATTGGTTAATTTCGCTGGCACGGGGGCTGGATATGTGTGTCGTCTTCATCATCATTTCATCCTCATCACGGCGCGCAGGTCGCCTACGGGAGTCAAATCAAAAGACCTGCACCTGGCGAGCCGAACATGTCCTCGGACACTTCCGGCACTAAAAGCTATACGCCATGTCCATTTCCATATTTTTCTGCGCTACCAAACTACTTTAGATAGAGGTCATATTTCTATGGCTTGGACAACAGTTTCTGTATTGCTTCCTCTACGTCTCCCATTGTACCCTCGACCTTGGGTGACAAATTGGGAACTACTTTGCCTACCGCTATTAAGAGTATTTAAAAAGTACTATTTGTGCTGCAGCCTTGTAAAATAAAGGTTATCAGCGAGCGATATTCCTGCGTGGTGATAGATCATCCAGTCGAATTAATCCCCCCAAAGTATCTCGGGAAGTACGGTACTTAGAGATGTCGCCACTGTAACTCGCTGTTATCCCTTTGTCGTACACATGTCTAGCTCAAAATACAATCATAAATATGAATCTTATAACCGAGTATCTTATAATTAATAAAGATCGAGGAAACAAAGTCAAGTAATTCGATCTCAGGCCATGAACGCTTTCGATGATTCAAATGTCGTTTAATCCTGGTGCTGCAACACTACTGTAATTTTGTGTAACTGATGGAGTAGTGATGTATTCCAATTCCAGAGTACTTCATTCGATGCCTAACTCCGAGTGAATATTTCCAGATAGAACTATAGGTAACGCAATAACACGTATCGTCGAATACCTTTCTCATATGAAAGCTCGAGGTTGACAGTCACAATGTGTGTAAGTATCAGAAGTAAAGGAACAAACACATCAATAACAACATGAAAGTACAAATGAAACTTTTAAAGTTTGATTATTCATCGGTTCTGTAGTAGTTAAGATGGGCAGCCGTCTGCCTCCAACTACGTACCTCTGGTTCAAATATACTGTAGATGACTCCATGTTCAGTTTATGCTGAAGAAAGTGGAGACGGGACAGATTTTCTCCAGGACCTCCTGTTACCCCTACCAATTTCAATCCAATAGTTGTTCAACATTTACCGTAGTTCCCCAATTTCACACCAGACAAATGCTGGAGCTGTACCTCAATTAAGGCCGCAGTCGCTTCCTTCCCACTCCCATCCCATAGTCGCCGTAAGACCAATCTGTATCGGTGCAACTTGAAGCAATGTTATTATTAAAAATTCCTCCCCATCATTCATTTGTCATCGCCCCGGAGCTGTGTGACAGGCCCTGTCAGTCAAGTTGACCCTGAACCTCACCACTAGGTAGTGCTTGATCACCTGACCAGACGCCTTAAGTACATTATTATTATTATTATTATTATTATTATTATTATTATTAATAATTATTTGTTTTAATGTTATTTGTTTTTCGTCCCACTAACTACTTTTCAAGGTCTTCGGAGACGCCGAGGTGCCGGAATTTTGTCCCGCAGGAGTTCTTTTACGTACCAGTAAATCTATCGACACGGGGCTGTCGTATTTGAGCACCTTCAAATACCACCGGACTGAGCCAGGATCGAACCTGCCAAGTTGGGGTTAGAAGGCCAGCGCCTTAACCGTCTGAGCCACTCAGCCCGGCATTATTATTATTATTATTATTATTATTATTATTATTATTATTATTATTATTATTATTATTATTATTATTATTATGATTATTATTATTATTATTTGGACTACTGTATCCGGGAAAACAGCCGCCACTGATTTTGATTCATGCTCCATTTTTTCTTTTCCTAACAGCCAGGACTCATTGAGTCCACATTAATGTGGACATATTGAACCCTTGTGGATCAGCACCCCTGAAATTGAGGCGTGTGTACTTCCTCTTCCATTATATGCAAGCATGAAAATATAAGGCTTTAACAAAAATGTGCTCTTTGCTCATTTAGAGCATGAAAATGTTTATTCTACAGGTTGCTTAGCGTCTCCCGTTTTGGATATGGGGCGAAGTATCCAATAAAAGAGCCTGACATTTATACAAAAATAGAACAAACACCGGGGCTTATACGAAAATACAGCGTGTTGAATGCACCGTTCTAACACTAATACCCCTTCTAAAGACTCACGTAACATACACTGCGTTTCCCTAAGACGTAGTACACCCACACATTGCTGACCATTTTAGGCTACCGGTTATGTCTTAGTAAATAATGGAGGATTGTATCCTGAAATGTTAAGAATTAGGAATATTCCTAGGGATATTTCCTTTGTAATTTATCGTTATAATTACTAATGCTTCACCATAGCTTCTGAGATACATCACCAATTTAAATCTCTAAACATGTTGTTTTTTAATTATCATTAATCATTCATCACACATTAATTAGTTCTTTGTACATACAGTGCGTACTAAAACATGTGGGAAGTAATTGGAGATGGATAGTTCACCAAAAAAACAACTCACGAAGTTCCCGTGAACATATGCCGTAAGGTCGATCGCTCACCAGCTACGTCTCTTTCAGTCATTAGCTGGAATGGGGAGGACAGTTCGTATTTAGGATTTAGTTTGGAGTAAGGTATGCCGTTACGGACATTGCGGTACATCACCAGCATGTGGAGTAATGTTGCCATCAAATGCATGCTATGCCTGGAGTGTTGGAACATGTTTAGATCATCAATGAAGTGGTGTGTTCAGGCGTTATTTCAGGACATTTTGAGGACTTCTTGTATCAGCATGCAGTATCCCTGCTGGTACACCAACATGGTGACAGCTACTCTACATGGTATGTGCCGGGTAACGCTATTACCAATACCTCCCGTGCAAAGCTGGGAAGATTGTAACTCTTAAACGACCGATCGTAGGACATACTTTAGGGGAGTTTTTGTGTTGTCATGGGGTGTACTATCCACATACCGAATAACTTTCTACATGTTTGGGGACGCTCTATATATAATTCATAGATGCATGTGTTTGAAGATTGTCCTGCAGCCTTAGCAGATTGCTGTGCTTACAAAGTGTACGTACAGGCATGCAGTTAGCCAGTTACTAAGTACAATTTCATAGTCTCCTTCCACCACCACTTTTCCGATAACTTAGTGGGATCGTTAGTGCAAACAGTGTAGCACGTATAGACATAACCCTGTTTTGCGGTCGGGTACCATTCCCTGTGAAGAGAGATACATTCACTATTGAGTGTTTCTATAGGGGCTCGAAGTGTGGTGGTTTGTGTATACACTACCATATGAAGATGTGTGTATTTAGTCGAACACAAACACACATTCTCCGAGCGAGAGAGCCATCTAGGAATTGAACCCGGGACTCGCTGAATCGATAGCCGCCACGTTGACCATTCAGGCAAGGAGCCAAATGAGTAAAATGACATATTGGTGTTTGGAAGTCATATTTTTAAAGAAAATCTGAATGATATATATGAAATGTGTTAAGGCCCATAAGCATGGTTCCTGAATACGCAAATGGAACCTCTAAGCACTGTATTGGCAGGTGTGTTCATGAAGGCCTTAGTGAGTCAAAACTGTTAACAAACAAAAATCGGCAAACAATTAATATATGTTCCCTCTGGCGTTTCATTTAAAACAGTGTCCTCTATAGACATAATCTAGGAATGAGTATGGGAGCATAATTGAAAATTTCTAACACGCAGCATAACCCAATATCACTGCGAGGTTAACAGTCGATATTCACGCTGTTGACTCACAAGTCTTTATAATTATTCTAGCACCGAGCGAGTTGCGCATGCGTTTAAGTTGGCATAGCTTTGAGTTTGCATTCGGGAGACGGTAGGTTCGAATCCCACTGTCGGCAGCCCTGAAGACAGTTTTCCGTTATTTCCCATTTTCACACCATTCTGTACGGTTATTAAGGCTACGGCCACTTCCTTCCCAATCCTAGTTCTTTCCTATCCTTGCGTTGCCGAAAAATTTCACTACATCAGTGTGACATTAAACCAATAGCAATAAAAACTAAAAATAATTCTAGGCCCGGTCTCTCCAAATGTATGTTATAGTTCACTTAACAAATGTTAACTAACAATTGTTATTAATTTAGCACTTTCTTTAAAAGTGCCCTGTTTCACGAACACATTTCCGACATTTGTTACGAAACAATTGTTAAAGACTAATTAACACATTTCAGTGAGATTTCTGAACGCGTTTGGCAGTGAGCGACTTTTGTTTTTTTTACATAAAGCGCTCCTAGTGGTGTGTTGAAGAGGTATTTTGTCACACAGACACATGGTTGACATTATTGTAGGTTATGGTTAGCGGAGACCGGTAAGACGTAAACATGTCAAGTAAGAGGCAACAAAAGCGTTATGATGAATGCGAGTATTTATTTCATTGTATTTCATTTACTTTTAATTTAAAATTATGCGACTGTGCTTAAAAAATGAAAGTACGGACTGTTACATCACAACATTCGATATAGCCTATTCTTATATTCTTAACACCGGGAAAATGTGATAATTTATGTGTTTTGAATGGTTTTCAAGCATTATTTTATTGCGGGGAAAATAATGTAAAGCCTTGTTAATGCTGCAGTGGCAGCAGGAATCCTTTGCAGGATTCTACACACTTTTTCTTGCACTCGTGAACATAGTCGCCTACAATTACGTGAAAAGTGTCTCAAGCAAGTATAGCCCAGACCCTGCGGTCAACCGATTTCACCGAGCTTCAATGTACCTGTGGAGAGACATTCAATTGTAACTCGTGTATAAGGCTTTAAGTCGAAACGCTTCCGTTTTCGAAAAAAATGAGGTCAGATGTCATTATACAGAATCCGCTTCGGACAAAGAGGAGGTGGTAGAACAAATTTTACTTAAACATGTCAGGTCCGCAACCTAATAACTTCTGAAAAATTGATGAATCCCCGATTCCAATGCAAGGCATATATACTTGGGAGTTACATCACAGCGGAGCGGAGTGGTGGCCACGTGGTCACCGTATTTATCTGCGAACCTCGTAGACGTGAATTCGAGTCTCGTCGCAGCTACGATTTTTGCACAAAATAAATTAATATGTCCGCCTCTGTGGTGTAGTGGTTAGTGTGATTAGCTGCCACCCCTGGAGGCCCGGAATGGATTCCCGGCTCTGCCACGAAATTTGAAGGGAGGTACGGGGGCTGGAATGGGGTCCACTTAGCCCCCGGAGGTCAACTGATTAGAGGTGGGTTCGATTCCCACCTCAGCCATCCCGGAAGTGGTTTTCCGTGGTTTCCCACTTCTCCTCCTAACTTAAGGCCACGGCCGCTTCCTTCCCTCTCCCTTCCAATCTTCCTATCCCCCAGCAAGGCCCCTGTTCAGCATAGCAGGTGAGGCCACCTGGGCGAGGTACTGGTCATACTCACCAGTTGTATCCCCCGACCAAGAGTCTGAAGCTCCAGGACACTGCCCTTGAGGCGGTAGAGGTGGGATCCCTCGCTAAGTCCGAGGGAAAAACCGAACCTGGAGGGTAAACAGATGATGATGATGATGATGATGAAATTAATATAGGCCTAAATGTTCTCACAGTTACTGCTGGATCTCTTTCTATATATATATATATATATATATATATGGATCTCTTTCTATTAAATTTTGGTAGAAAATAAAGTTCCACTGCAATTTGATTATTCATTTTATTCACATTTTACCTTCACATTCCCTGAAACTATGATTTCATTTGTAATAAAAATGTATGTCTATGGCTGGACTCGAACTCGCGTCGTCGCGTTTAGGAGACAAGTGCGATGACCACTCGTCCACTGCTCCACTTGTCAGAGACATTGTATTAGAATCGGGGGATTCATACATTTTTCGGAAATTATTAGGTTGCAGACCTGACAAGTTTGAGTAAAATATGTTCGCATTTTATTGTTCTATCACCTCCATGTGGTCCGAAGCGGATCCTGCCTCATGATATCTGTCCTCACTGTTGGAAACTATAACGTATTTTCAATATCGTCTAGTATCTTGTTCATTACTGGGCGAGGTACTGGTCATCCTCCCCAGTTGTATCCCCGACCAAGAGTCTGAAGCTCTAGGACACTGCCCTTGAGGCGGTAGAGGTGGAACCCTCGCTGTGTCCGAGGGAAAAGCCGACCCTGGAGGGTAAACAGATGATGATGATGATGATGATCTTGTTCATAATGGCTTTGGTAATTAGAAATATATCTTCTGACAACTGTAGAAAGTAGTTATTTTTTAGTATGGGTCGTCCTTTGCCTTCTTCAGCTTATAAATAGTCTTCATACAGCAGTAAAGCTTCAAACATACGTCTTATATATGCCTCCATTTTGAAATTTTAGCAATTGTTAAGAGGTTTAACACAGGGATGCTGTCAGGTTAATTTAACACGACTATTAACATTTGTTAGAGTTAACAATTCTTGATGAGACGACCATTTTGTTAAATTATGTGATAAGTCTCCTTAACAGCTGAGTTATCACTTAACATTCGTTGAAGAAACCGGGCCCTAATGTCTTACTTCGCGCTGACATGGGTTCGATTCCCCGTCAGGAAGTCGAAAAATTAATGAAACGAGATTTCCACTTCCGTAGGTGCATATGGTCCTGAGGTTAACTCAGCCTACACTAAAAATGAGTAGCAGGTTAATTCCTGGGAGCAAAGGCGGCCGGGCGCAGAGCTAACCACTCTACTCCGTCAAGTGACGAGGTTACGGATAGTGGAAGCGTTTGCCTTCCACCCCTCTAAGGGCCTTCATGGCCTGTACGGAGATGACTTTGCTTTGCTTTGCTTACTTCGCATTGCTCTACTGCCAGGTAGCAAGAGTGGTCCTATCAATTTGGAAATTGGCTGGATACTCAAATAACACCACCACTGTATTTATGGTTAAAGAGAAACTTCAGTATCGCCTCTTCATCTTTATAATAAGTTATAGGCCTACTAGGCATTACAGTGTCGTAGTTCACCATTACTTACTCAAAAACTGTAGACTAAACATCCTACTGCAGCTCTACCAGACCTGTAAGTAACGACTTTCACATTCACTGGCAGTGGTCAGGCTACGGTTGCCATTACGTAACAAGTTCCACATGATCACGCCTTCCATACTTTCAAATCAGTTTGAAAGCTACATGTTATAGCAACCTGCGGCAATAAATAGGTGCAAGAGCATCAGTTGACGAGGATTATAAAATATCAAAATATAGGGAGTGATAAAACTTGTAGAAAACTGAAACATTTATACTCATCTCACTAATATAAGGGGTGATAAAAAGTTTCCGTTCGACGGCCGTACAGTGCTGAATCAAGATGGCAATCGGGCAAATTCTCCGTGAGCATTGAAGTACTCATTCCACCGACGCACCAGGTTAGAGATCCCCATGTGGTAAAACACCGGGTCCTGCTGCGTGAGAAGTCCATAACCGCCTGCTTCACTTCCTCGTCCGACAAGAAGCGTCAACGTTTCAAGGCCGGTTTGAGGGGACCGAAGGGGGGAGAGATCAGGACCTCCCGCTTGTTGTTGTCCGTAATGGATGAGGCTGGCTTCCCAGATCGACCGGCGTCTTGTGTCGAAGCGTGGTTCTGTGGAGCACTGAAGTATACCTCAAGTGAGAAGAGGAGACTGTACTGACTCCATTACAGAAGACGAAGACACCGCTTAAATATTTAACATTCCACTTACTATGGTGATTACTTGTATATTTGTATTCGAAGAGCACTAGTCTTTATTATACACTCACTTGATCATCTTCCGCGTTAATGTTTTATATAATGAGAAATTCTCAAATATTTCAACATTTTTTTTTTTTTGCTATTTGTTTTACGTCGCACCGACACAGATATGTCCTATGGCGATGATGGGACAGGAAAGGCCTAGGAATGGGAAGGAAGCGGCCGTGGCCTTAGTTAAGGTACAGCCCCAGCATGTGCCTGGTGAGAAAATGGAAAACCATTTTCTGGGCTGCCGAGAGTGGGGCTCGAACCCACTATCTCTCGAATACTGGATACTGGCCGCACTTAAGCGACTGCAGCTATCGAGCTCGGTAAAACATTTTAAATACTTTGGTGCAAGATTGAGGTATGCTGGTTAGGTACCGAAATGATTTAAAAAGGCAATATAAATTTAAATCTTACAGCAGTTGTATAGAATTTTTGAGGTGATCGCACATGCTGTATACGAGTTGATTATGTGTGGGTTCAATTCCCTGTCAGGAAGTTGAAAAATTTCAGAAACGAGCCTACACCAAAAATGAATACCAGGTTAATTCCTGAGGGAAAGGCGGCCTGGCGTAGAGCTGACCACTACCCCATGAAGTGCCGAGGTTACGGATAGTGGAAGCCTTTACCTTCACCCCGCCAAGGGCCTTAATTGCCTGAATGGAGATAACATATTTTTATACACCTTTATTCCTATGACGTTTCTACTCTAGTCTACGACTATCTCGTTCTAAACAACCTACCCTGTTATTGGATATCTGAAGGTTACAAGGACACACTGGTAGCTCTTATGACGCAATATTTATACGACGCTCCCTCCTTCCACTCTAATTGACATTATTTATGTTTACCCTTCTTGGAGAGACTACTGCTGTGAAGATGAATTCACTCTCAATGAGCTTATTAACGGTGCTCCGGGAAAACCTCCTGGAGATATGTAATTTCCCTCGTTATCATCAAGACTTCCTTTCATAGTGCTCTTCAGTCTTTGTAAGTTAAATTCCCCATACCATCTGCAATTCATAATGTATAGATATTTAGCAGGTAGAATTTCTTTCTGATATGCGTACAGCAAGGACTATTTCGTTGTAAGTTTGCGTTTGGGATGTGATAACACAACCCAGCATTTTCAAACTTTCTTCTTGCGGCAAGAGGTGTGATAGGTGATCTTAACTAATTTTCGGTCGCTGAACACGAATCCGTTGTCCGTTCTTACGTATCACGTCACCTTCTCTCGCAATCAAAATAAGAGGTAGACCTGAATATTGCATTTAAGAAGTACTGACAAATGTTGATAATTTTGGAAATATTTATATTTCCTTGTATTATTATATATATTTTGAAATAGTTGAATGCTGTCTTGAATTATTATATACAATGAATAATATATTATTGAGTATAAAATTACAATCAAATATTTAGCATTTATTGTAATATAATACTGATTTACACAAAAACACATAAACAAACAAGTCTGAGGCAATGAAAGCATTTTATTTTGACAATTAAACGTGATTTACAAGCAAACAATGTAACTTTTATTCAGTATCTTTATGAGTTCATAAACGTGAACAAAGTAAACCTTAACAGTCCTAGATGTCCGCTTGGAATGAACGCTTGGCTCCCCAGCGTCTGACTGCATCAAGTTTGTCTTCTCTTTTCAGACACCAACAGTAGTCGGCCATCATTGGTTCATCCCATCTCCCCTGGTATCTTCCTTCTGCCTCCTTGATGTCCTGATGGAACCTCTCTCCCATCTCTTCATTAACAGCCCCAAGATTTTCCGGAAAGTGATCGAGATGAGAATGAAGGAAGTGCAGTTTCAGACTCATTCTACGCAACTCTTTCATATATCACCCAACATCGTTTTCACTACTGTTTCGTATTGTTCATCCTTTACATTTCCTAGGAACTTCATTATGACGTCCCTTATTGAATTCCATGCATCAAATTCCACGACATTCATCGTCGGTTCAAAGTTTCTGTCTTTCAGAAGCTTTCTAATTTGTGGTCCATTAAAACTGCCTTCCTTGCCTTTTGCATTAGATAAATGTGGAAATTTGCTTGCAATGTCTTGAAACAGGGGCTACTTTTTTCAAAGGCCTTAACGAACTGCTTCATGATTCACAGTTTGATGTGAAGCAGTGGCTGTTGTATGTCCGGCGCTCCCTTCTCGCTCCGCCAGCCAGCTACACGCGCGCCAAGTGTCATTCTTCTAGCCTCGACGCGCAGCCCTCAGTGCGCGTGCCTGAACCATCGTGTGTGTACTATAAAGAGGAACTCCCAGCCTGTCCTGATGCCCACTTGCCCCGGTGTCCAGCTCCAGAATACACCCTACGTCGAGCACGGAGGCTACTCCTCTTGAAAATGTGCTTCGACCAG
Source organism: Anabrus simplex (assembly GCF_040414725.1). Classification (NCBI taxonomy): domain Eukaryota; kingdom Metazoa; phylum Arthropoda; class Insecta; order Orthoptera; family Tettigoniidae; genus Anabrus; species Anabrus simplex. The sequence continues at coordinate 942,359,108 of NC_090266.1, read as the reverse complement.
GTGGACTGAATTTCTGGCAGTACGAGGTCTCACCTCTGGTCACCGCTCCTCTTATTCCGCTGCCCATATCCAGTCATATTATTACATACCGTTATATTTCCCTAATTAATGCAAGCTCCCTTGGTTTCGCCAAGTAAGAATTCTTCCAACATTAAACTTGCTTTTATGAACTCAGCAAGGAAGGACTTTCCAAAACATTTATGTCAGTACTTCTGATAGTTTTCGACTATCGACTTTTCATATCAAAAGGACTATCTTTTCGAGATAGTAGTGGATGTAAATACCGCAAACTTGTATATAGTGTACAAAAGATAGACTCTTTCTCAAGATCCCTAATTCATTTTGCTTCAAGTTAAATTTCAGTTTACCGGGCGAGTTGGCCGTGCGCGTAGAGGCGCGCGGCTGTGAGCTTGCATCCGGGAGATAGTAGGTTCGAATCCCACTATCGGCAGCCCTGAAGATGGTTTTCCGTGGTTTCCCATTTTCACACCAGGCAAATGCTGGGGCTGTACCTTAATTAAGGCCACGGCCGCTTCCTTCCAACTCCTAGGCCTTTCCTAACCCATCGTCGCCATAAGACCTATCTGTGTCGGTGCGACGTAAAGCCCCTAACAAAAAAAAATTCAGTTTTATTTGTGTAAATAGTGTATTTTGCATTTGAAGCGAATAATAAAGTTGTGTTTTGTAAATCTCAACCTTGGTTACAACACAACTCTCAAGATCCCTAATTCATTTTGCTTCAAGTTAAATTTCAGTTTACCGGGCGAGTTGGCCGTGCGCGTAGAGGCGCGCGGCTGTGAGCTTGCATCCGGGAGATAGTAGGTTCGAATCCCACTATCGGCAGCCCTGAAGATGGTTTTCCGTGGTTTCCCATTTTCACACCAGGCAAATGCTGGGGCTGTACCTTAATTAAGGCCACGGCCGCTTCCTTCCAACTCCTAGGCCTTTCCTAACCCATCGTCGCCATAAGACCTATCTGTGTCGGTGCGACGTAAAGCCCCTAACAAAAAAAAATTCAGTTTTATTTGTGTAAATAGTGTATTTTGCATTTGAAGCGAATAATAAAGTTGTGTTTTGTAAATCTCAACCTTGGTTACAACACAACTCTATGGCGACGAGGTAAAAAAAAGAAGTACGCAACAAACACTCCACTTCATCGGCCCCAGTCAACCAACTCTGTGGCGACAGGATAATAACTTGCTACTCATCCACTCCTTCACAACGAGGTACAGCAAACTCAGTGCCCTCATACACTTAGACATTGGCGACGAAGTCAATCAGTGCTCAGTGTGTCGCCCACTCAACAGACATTCCACAGCTCTCTGTCGTGCGCTCCACCTGTGTGGCACGCTCCAGCGTGTTTGCTTGCTCTCTCTCTCACTCCCAGCACATATCGGTCAAGGTCGCGCCTACAACCAGTTCTGACACACAGCTCTCCTAGCTCTTTATTGCACGCATCTCGCAATGGCTACAGCTGAGCAACTCGCTACGGTATTCCAAGCCTTACAGCAGCAACAACAACAGTTTATGCAACAACAACAGGCAGCATTAATTCAGGCTATTCAAGCTATTTCTGTCTCTACACAGCCATCAGCTATTCCTCCGTTCTCTGCTTTTGATCCGGCTAAGGAAGAATGGTCCGTTTATTTAGCACGCTTACAACAGCATTTCATCTGCCATTCTGTCACAGATGATCAACGCCGCCGAGCACTATTTCTTAGTTCAGTTGGCAATGCTACGTGTGAATTACTACGTAAATTAGGTCCAGAAGAAAACCTTTCTGAGGTACCATTCGCACAGCTCCTGGCCCGTCTCACTGAACATTATGCCAAAGCTCCTCACATAGTGGCTGCTCGCTATAAATTTTTTCAGAGCAGAAAGCAACCCCATCAGACACATACTGAATGGATAACTGAATTGCGTGGTCTAGCTAAACCCTGCCAGTTCATATGCTCCAAGGACGGTTGTGGTTCACCCTACACTGATTCTCTCATTCGGGACATGGTAATTTTACATACTCCTGAGGACAAGATACGTTTTGACGCTGTCAAGCAGAGTAACCCTTCTTTAGAAGACGTCCAGCGTATTGCTACGGTTTATGAGCTTACTACCAAGACTGCCGCAACCATAGCTTCTCCACACGAAGTTGCTCAAGTCTCGACTCAGGCCCGCAAGTCCTCTGCTACAGTGAACCGTCCAGATAAGGCGCTCTCTACCAAGCATTCTCGCCAGGTTCCCTCTCGTAATGCTACAAGGAAGCCCAATTCTAAAAGCACCTCGAAACTCCTGCCTTCCTGCCGAGGCTGTTTCAAGCATCATGAACGTCGTGACTGTCGTTTTTTCAAAGCCACTTGTGAACGATGTAATAAACTTGGACACATTAAGACTGTAGGTCGGAGTTCGCTCCGCCCTGCTAAGACTCCTGCAGCACGCCCGAAGCATATACAGCCCCGCCAAGACATGGAAGTTGACCAGATCAATCTTATTCTTCCCACAAGGAATTCTCACAAGATCATCGTTCCTCTCTCATTCTCTACTCGATCTGTCGATTTTCAATTAGACACTGGCTCACCTCTCTCTATTATTAATCTAGCTACCTACCATGACTTAGGTTCCCCTTCATGCTCTCCAGCTGACATCCAGCTTGTGACGTTTAACAGAAAGAAAATTGACATTAAAGGTCAAATCCAGCTTCAGGCTAGTTATAAAGGAATTCAGAAGGCCATTCCTCTTCTCGTAGTTAACAACTACACTGCATCCAACATTATGGGCATGGATCTATTTAACTTATTTGGTTTCCAGATACATGACAACATTAACGTTGTATCTACATTGCATCCTACTTCTGACGTTACCGATCTCCTAAAGCAGTTTCCTGAAGTCTTCGACTCTCAGCTCGGAACAGCAAAAGACTATACAGCTCACATACAGCTGAAATCCGGAGCTAAGCCTCGCTTCCTCAAAGCACGTCCAGTACCCCTAGCACTTCAAGACCCGGTCACGAAAGAATTAGAAAGATGGATACAAACTGGAATTGTGGTACCAGTTACTTCTAGTCAATGGGCTACTCCACTAGTGGTAATCAAGAAACCGGATGGTAATGTTCGACTTTGTGGCGATTTTCGATCTACAGTCAACGCACAACTCGACACAGATATCTTTCCTATTCCACGTCCAGAAGACTTATTCCGTCGTCTCGCTGGTGGACAATTCTTCTCTCGAGTTGATCTTAAAGAAGCATATCTCCAGCTACTTTTAGACGAAGACTCTAAGAAATTTCTAACACTCAACACTCCTCTCGGACTGCTCCAGCTCCAGCGGCTCCCATTCGGCGTTTCATCCTCAGCGGCTATTTTTCAGCGCTATTTAGCTCAACTCACTGCCTCCATTCCCGGTTGTGCTAACTACCTGGATGATATTATTGTTACTGGAAAAGATCATCAGGAACATCTAAACAATCTACGCCTCCTTCTCCAGAAATTGAAAGACAATGGCCTACGAGCGAATCTCGCTAAATGTACATTCTTTCAGCCTCAAGTTCACTACCTAGGACATATACTTGATAAGACTGGAATTCGCCCTAGTGCACAGAATGTCTCAGCTATCGTCAACATGCCAGCACCTCAGAACCTCAAGCAGCTCCAGTCCTTCATAGGCAAAGCGAACTACTATAATAAGTTCATTCCCCGCTTCGCTACAGTGGCAGCTCCATTAAGCGCTCTACGTAAAAAAGGTGTTAAATTTCAATGGACTCCGCACTGCCAACAGGCATGGAAAACCATCAACAACGCCTTAATTCAAGCTATACAACTCACTCATTTTCAGCCCGACAAGCTCATCACGCTAGCTACTGACGCTTCAGACTACGGTGTCGGTGCCGTTCTCTCCCAGAAGGATCGTCATGGACGGGAACGCCCCATCGCTTTCGCTTCGAAAACACTTAATGACCATCAACGTCGATACTCCCAGATAGAGAAAGAAGCTTTAGCCATCATCTTTGGTATTCGCCGTTTCAATGAATATCTCTATGGCAACCATTTCCTAATCATTACTGATCATAAGCCTCTCGTACACTTATTCCATCCTGGTAATAAGATCCCTGAGAATTCCCTCAGAAAGCTTCAAAGATGGTCCATGTTCCTTTCTGATTATTCCTATCAGATTGTCTATCGAGCCACATCCCAGCATTGTAATGCTGATGCCCTCTCACGCTTACCAGTTGGCCCTGATACTGCCTTCGATTCTCAAGAATCTGAATGTCTTCAGTTGGACATAGAACTTGAAGATACTGTCTCCAGTTTTCCTATTGATGCTACCTGCATAGCTAAAGCTACGGATAAGGACAGTACACTTGCTACTGTGCGTACTTACATCCGCAACGGTTGGCCTCTTCAGAGCAATCTTCCCGCCCACCTTGCACCTTATCATCGTATACAGCATCGTCTCACGACTCGTGCTGGAGTAGTACTCCTAGAAGCAGGCACCATCTTCCGAGTGGTTATCCCACTTAGCCTACAGAAACAAGTTCTAGAATTATTACACCAAAGCCATTGGGGTATATCCCGAACGAAGCAACTAGCACGTCAACACTGCTACTGGCCCGGTATTGATGCCGCCATCGAAAAGCTCATCCGTCATTGTGAACAATGTCAACTGAATCAGAACGCCCCGTCTTCTGATCTAGCTTCATGGCCTCCTGCTACTACTCCATGGGAACGAGTTCACATCGATTTCGCAGGTCCTTTCCTCAATTCCATGTGGTTAATAGTCATCGATTCACTATCGCACTTTCCATATGTAGTGGATATGCATTCGACTACTACGACCGAAGCTACCATTCGTGCTCTACAGAAAATATTTACTACAGAAGGCTTACCTCAAGTACTCATTTCGGACAACGGACCTCAATTTACAACTACTGCTTTTAAGAAATTTTGTACATATAATGGCATTCGTCATATCCTAGCACCGCCTTTTCACCCTCAATCTAATGGTGAAGCTGAACGCTTTGTACAAACATTTAAGAGAAGTATGAAAAAAGCTATCTCTTCAGGCTTAACTAAAGACCAAGCATTGCTCCAACTCTTAAGCAACTACAGAACTCTGCCCGGCGCTGATAATATCACTCCTGCACAGAAGCTCCATGGACGACCTCATAGAACTTTACTTTCTCTGTTGCAGCCTCTTCCGGCCCAGTCTCAGACCTCACCAACGAAGTTCTCAGTCAACGACAAGGTCTACACCCGGACATTCAGGTCAAACCCACTCTGGATACCTGGAGTCATCTGCAGATCTTTGGGTCATCGTCTCTACGAAATACAGACTACGGAGAAACGTATCTGCCGCCATCAAGACCAGATACGTCTGCGCTACCGCCCATGTCCAGCTATTGATTCTATTGCTCAGCCAGATAAATCTATTGCTGAACGAGCTTTAGACCATTTAATAACAATGGGTTCCTTTCAGGACGAGACAGCGCCACTCCGCCCGGTCCCAGCTCCGGACAATCCAACAGAGACATCAGCAGCTCCGGCCCAGCATCGCAGCCGCCGCCAGCGCCGCCGCCGTTTCACGCCGTACCGGCGTATTTAGGAGGGGAGGGTGTTGTATGTCCGGCGCTCCCTTCTCGCTCCGCCAGCCAGCTACACGCGCGCCAAGTGTCATTCTTCTAGCCTCGACGCGCAGCCCTCAGTGCGCGTGCCTGAACCATCGTGTGTGTACTATAAAGAGGAACTCCCAGCCTGTCCTGATGCCCACTTGCCCCGGTGTCCAGCTCCAGAATACACCCTACGTCGAGCACGGAGGCTACTCCTCTTGAAAATGTGCTTCGACCAGGTGGACTGAATTTCTGGCAGTACGAGGTCTCACCTCTGGTCACCGCTCCTCTTATTCCGCTGCCCATATCCAGTCATATTATTACATACCGTTATATTTCCCTAATTAATGCAAGCTCCCTTGGTTTCGCCAAGTAAGAATTCTTCCAACATTAAACTTGCTTTTATGAACTCAGCAAGGAAGGACTTTCCAAAACATTTATGTCAGTACTTCTGATAGTTTTCGACTATCGACTTTTCATATCAAAAGGACTATCTTTTCGAGATAGTAGTGGATGTGAATACCGCAAACTTGTATATAGTGTACAAAAGATAGACTCTTTCTCAAGATTCCTAATTCATTTTGCTTCAAGTTAAATTTCAGTTTTATTTGTGTAAATAGTGTATTTTGCATTTGAAGCGAATAATAAAGTTGTGTTTTGTAAATCTCAACCTTGGTTACAACAGTGGCAAAAAAGTTTTTGTGGGTTAACTAATGAAGCATTTGTAACATTTTTCACACCAGGTGTCAAAACTTGTCTCTTGGGCCAGGAAGGTGTAAACCAGTGTTTGTTCCTAGCTATGCTGTCCCATTCATATACATAAATAACAAGGGAATTTAGTGTAGCCTGCTTGTTATCCTAATAAAATATCACACACCTTCAAGTCACTACACACATCCCACCGGTGCTCATGAAACTTCATTTAATCTAAAACAGTTTGCATTGTGATATATTGTAATTTTCTTTTAGTGAAACTGAATGTGCCAGAGGACTCGAAGCTAGAATGTTTCCGTTATGAAGTAGTACAGCCTTTAAGCTCATCTTGTAGGAATCCACAAACAACCGATTCGCTGTTATCACAAAGCAGAACTGTGCCGCAATGACACATTTTCAGACAGTAAATGGCAAATAACACGAAGACTAGATGTGATACAATAGAACCAATGACATTTCTGAAATCAGGAGACCTTATTTAGTTAAAATCACGTATCAAACGCTCTGCCGCAAAAATCATGCTGGGTACTGTTTAATTAGTGTCAAGCCATCTGCAACCGGAAGATTTTACCATGGTTTCGTGTGTTCACATTAGGTGAATTCTGTACCTTAAATGAGGCATTGACCATTACATTCCCTTTCCTGGTTGTCTTCTTTCTTTTCATGAACTTCAAAATGTTAGGGTGTCGTTAAAAAGATAAAAAATCAACTGTGTATAATAGAGAAGATCAAACAACTTTTCACCTAGTCGTGGTATTATTTTATATTTGAAGACATCCTCAATAAAATACTTTCTTCATTCTTCGAACATACTCCATAATGAAAGTTTTGCTAATTTTTCCAATTTACCAGTCAATCAGATTTCAAATCCCAAATCTGTCACGAAATTAAGATAAATATAGACATTTGTAATGGGGTAAATTATCGGGAACACAATCCAGAAGATGAGGGGACCAGAATCCTACCATCAACCACCCTATAAATAGTTTTCTTTGGCTAACCACTTCATATCCACTTTAATACCAAGATCGCATGTAACATATACTGCAAGACTTAGTCACTTCACTAAAACTATTAGAGCCAGGCTGAGTGGCTCAGACGGTTGAGGCGTTGGCCTTCTGACGCCAACTTGGCAGTTCGATCCTGGCTCAGTCTGGTGGTATTTGAAGGTGCTCAAATACGTCAGCCTCGTGTCGGTAGATTTACTGGCACGTAAAAGTACTCCTGACGGACTAACTTCCGGCACCTCGGCGTCTCCGAAAACCGTAAAAGAGTAGTTAGAGGGACGTAAAGCAAATAACATTATTATTAAAATTATTAGCCTCAAATGATTAAAAATGCACACTCCTGTGCAGAAACCACAGGCATACAGGTTATCAGACTTCACATGCACATATCACCACGGATTTCAACCAATATTCCCCAAGCCTCTGAACTTACTCCTCTTACTACTCCTCATCATTAATAACATACTGCCTCTAGTCCAATCCTCGATTCATTCATTCTTTTCCTTATACGGTAGCCTACATTTTCTACCCTCTACAGGTTTAATTGGAAGCGAAATTTATGCGTCAATGGAATTTTTTTTCCTGGTACTAATTTCTTCTTCTTTCACATTAAATGTAATTTATTTTCTTTTTACTATCACACACTCCAGCTGTTACTAACTGTTTCAAAAAGTAACTTGCATTTGTTAAATTATATATACGAAATATAATAATAATAATAATAATAATAATAATAATAATAATAATAATAATAATAATAATAATAATAATAATAATAATAATCGTATGGTCGTGGCTACCATATTTAGGCAATTTTATGATATCACTTAGGCTGTCTACGTGTAAATTTCGACATTCCATTAATTGTACCCGATTACAGGGAATCCATGTATTACTTAGTTTCAATCAATTTTGTCAGGTAAACACCAGACGTGTCACCAGAGACCCTTTACATGTCGACATCGTACGACATGGGCTGCCGAACGGACCTTTCCCTTTCCTCCAAAATACGATTACCTCAGCTTGGTTTGAACTTGTGAATTTGGGATCCAGTGGCCGACATTACAACACTTGTCCACAGGAGCGAGATACAAAAATTTGAGCCCCGTCTGGCACATTCCACACTAATAACAATCACAGAAATACGCAAACTTCACGTAACGTACCTCCACAAGGTGTTGGCGTAAGAAAGGGTATCCGGCTGTAAAACTGAGCTTAATAGGCATCTAATGCCATTCGTCAGTATTTTTTACAACCAGGAAATAAATAAATAAATAAATAAATAAATAAATAAATAAATAAATAAATAAATAAATAAATAAATAAATAAATAAATAAATACTAGGCTAGAAAGCGTGAATCACAAGCCTCACCTATATACAATTCTTCTGAATTTGAGATGAGATCGCATGTAGGGGTCAGAGGAAATGTCAGGGAAGTCACCTTCCTTAAAAACTCAAAAAAAAAAAAAAAAAAAAAAAAGGAAATGTAAATATCAAAACGTTACTAGGTAAACAAATCAAAAGTTACAGACTCATATGCTTTCAGTAACTGAAGTTCGAAATTTAGTGAACTGAATTAAGCTTGATCTGATGCCCAGTATATCAATAACATGGGAGAAAGCCGAAAACTGTTGAGAGAATCAATTATTTGGAAAAAATCAGGTAGGACCTAAGTCATCTGAAACAGACAAGACAAAGTTCCGTCAAGTAAACTCAGAACTGCATAGAGCAATGTCAACTATGTTACCGTAATTTTTATGACAGTATAAGTATTGTTATTAGTCTGCCCATTCGAGTTTCTTTTGCTCCGCCGGTTGCTCAAGTCGTAGGGTCGAGATGCTCACTAGTCACGTCGTGGAGTGATCGCAGCGCAGGGATACCGGGTAGAATGCGTGTATACCATCGTCGATTGAATAAAACGTACATAAGGATGAGTAATGACACTCTAACTAAACGAGTAAAACGGATGTACGAAATGCTTGGAAATGTTTTCACATTTGCTGACTGTGATGCAATGTAATTACCAGTATTACAGCATGGATGGATAATATAAATTAAATCGTATTTTGAATCCAAAGGAATCCGTTAGCGATAGGATATTGTTAACGATTGATTTTCAGCAATCGACAATCACGCTTCGCATACCACGTTAACAATGGCATCTAGCATTGATAAAGTAGACAATTGACACCACATTACGTCGTTTAGGACGCATAAATTAATACACAGGGTTCTCAATTACAGATGAAATATTCCCTATGATGTCACAATACATGAATATTGAAGAAGAAGTCCAAATGAAGTTAAAATTTATTTGAATACACATGAAAATGACTATGGTGTTCGATTGAAATCTGATTTGTTTTGCCTTGTATCGTCCATTTTTGGTCTTATTATTATATTGACTTGATTGCACGAAATTTGCTGTAAGTGGTCGCAATTATATCCCTTCGCATTTCAATTATCCCTCCGTTTAAAGGAAAACGAGATTTACAAACTATATTAAAATGCAAAGTAAGTAGCTAAGTGGATAAAACACTTAATAAAATCAATATCGATAAGTATGACCACCTGAAACAATAATAACATACAACAACAATATCGAAAGGCTCATTACCAGTCGACTCTAGTTCCGTGGTTGAAGCTGAAAAATAACTACAACATCTGAGCGTAAAAATCACGGAATCATGAATAAAATGCCGGGTTTATCCACCTGAAATAAAATGACAGTATTGAACCCTTGGACTTACCATTCCATCGTTGGTCAGCCACAGCTGCTACAGTAGAGCAATATTGAACTCTTAAAATCTTGGGTCGTTGCGGGAAGAAATTCGGTCACGATCTTAACCAAACGATGGGGTTCAGAAGAGAGCCTAACTACTTGAAATGAGGAGCAAATATGTGCTTACTAACTTTTATTAAATTCGAAACTGGCACAAAAAAAAATAATGATTTTATATAAATACTTGGAGAAAAAAAAATTATAAGTTATTTATTATTGAATGTTTCAAACGCAGTCACATTGCATAGCGTTGATTTGTTTTCTTACAGTACCGAAGAGTTGCTTCGGGGAAAGTAACAAATTACTGGACAGCGAAACCGAAAAACTGAAAGAAGAAGAACCTGAAAAATCGGGCACCTATTACTCCAAACAATAACTGAGAATTAATCCACACGATCCGTGGAAAATCTGACTTTCAACAAGTAGAACGCCAGATTTCCTCTGAATTAAGGTTATCCACCAGTCGAATACCCTTTCGGATACGGAACACCCGCTGAATGGACCCTTAATCGAACCAAATTGACTATCAGTTGCTAGGGTAGGTTGCGAAATATTATAGGAAAGCATGGTGTTCACTACGAGTTAACAGCAGCATTCGCAATTGAAACAAAATTCCACCATGTACTTGTCAATTCATGACACCCTTAAGTGATAAAATAATCCCGATGCTAAATGTGCATCACCCAAACAGCTGTTCAGAAGAAACCAACAACAACATGATCCGCGAGGATCTTACGTTACGTCGTTCTGAAGGAACAAAACTGCGAAATGCAGGAAACACTTATTCATCACGCATTTGGAAGAAATGCCAAACACTGAAGTTAATTAAAAAGTGGCAAATCACTTGAAAATTATTATGAAACCGACTTTCAGGTTATGGATGGTTACGTTAAGCTTAATAAACTTACAAGTCCACAGAGAAAAATATACACAAATTACAGAAGAAAAGAATTCTTTCCTACTCAACAATGACTACCATCACAGATCCATCTACTTATTGTTTGTCCCAAACACACTACCTACAAAGCTATCAATTAATCGAACTCAACTACGTATAAAAATGAAAGAACGACAAAGATTGAAAATAAAATATATTACTGCCTGACGAATCGAATCCGTATTCGTAACACAAGTCTCACACTAATACATTGAGTGTCAATATGCACACTATCAAAGCGAAACGGACGTCAGAACGACAAAACAATTAAGTCCGTAAAATAAAATAAAATATCGAAGTTATTTGAACTCAACACGCATGGAGAATTACAGTAAAATATTCAATCACCGTTAGGTCAGTACCCAATGTTGGGCAACCCTCATTTGCCGATAATGGTCCCATATCTTAGGGAGCACCTTCCAGCTGTTGGGAGCTGCGCGCAAGATTGGCCTCATTATTACCGATCTAACCCTCTTCATATTTCGTATTTTACTGTAGATGCTACCATCACCCAGGTCACTTCGCAAAAACATCTAATCTGAGACTTGAGTATGTGCAACTGACATCCCAGACCTATCGTCGGGCTTACTTAAAGTCTGTACACCCTAACACTAATCTCTATGTACAGAATACCTTCCTAATTCTATCGTCGAGCGTGAACTAGGACGTCTCATCATCAGTATACTCCTAGGATAACCTGTGACGTCCTAAATTTATTGTCGGGCGGAAACTAGGTCGTATATGCTTCCCCTAGCATATCAGGCGAACCCGCAATTTTCAAAACAAACTCTGATATTTTAACTGCAAGTATGGTCGAAACGAATAACACACAACGAAAAAACTTTTGCCACAAAACGAATGCAATTCGAAAATGTCATAAGTTTCTATCTTGTTACAAAAACAACGTGAACTTGAAAATAAGTATCACGTGACGAACAATCCCCCAACTCAAACACGATCTCAGCCTGCGCAATGAAGTTTTGGAAAGAATAATATCTTCCAGCACACGTCTACATTTAGTGGATGTCGTCAAAAATAATAATCATCACCAGTGCAGAAATCCATACTAAAATTTTAGGGTAAAGCCTTCAGATTGCCTAACGTCATTTCCCAAATATACATATCCATGACTATCCAGTGAAACGAAATTCAATAAATTTACACAGTCAAACATATCGCTTTAAAACGTTGAATATCTCATTCCATAAATGCTCCTATTTACTGATAAATTACCACCCTGTAATTCATGAACTCTACTGAATGGAAACTCATCCTTACAACCAAACAACACCAACCGTGTACACAAAATGCTCTTTTATCCTTGAGGTAATATTATTCTAATATCCATTACTGACTTTACGTAACTAGTCACTTGAAATGTTTTCTACCAAGATTTACCCACCAGAATCGTTTTTCACTTGGGATCTTAATTAACATTCACTGCGCTTCGCACAATAATGATCTCGGACCGAACTTCTCCAGATCCCAGCTTTCGGATTGTTAGCGGAATATACTACAGCCTGCCGCATAAAATCTCATATTTATTATACAGCCTGTCTCACAAATCCTTCCTCGGCAAACATAGCTTGTCTCAAAACTCAATTCTCCTCGCCTTATCCCGGCGGTATTACTTAAAATCCAGGCTCCCTTTCAATTTCAATATTTCTACCACTCTCATCTCCACGTATATAAGTTCTTCGCTCTCAATCCATTTTTCTTATATTTCAAGACCCTTTTCAAATTTCAATCCTCTTGTGAAAAACAATAGCCATTATAAAATACACCTCTTTATTTTACCGTTACTACAACTTTCGGACCTCGAGAACACAAGAACACTCCGTGATTTTCCATACCATCGACATACACGATGTCACAAAATTGTACTTCACATGAATAAAACATAACTTTATCGGATTTCACTGGAAATTTTCTAAATGCCTGCATTCCTGGTAAAACATACTTGTTAAATGCACTTTTAACATAAGAGAATTTTATCCCGCGGTAGACATAATTATTATTATTATTATTATTATTAATAATATTATTATTACTATTATTATTAATTTCGACAAAAAATTCTGAATTCAAACGATATTTGAAATTAAGACATTTGCCACGACTACTTTATCATGATCACCTTCCTAATTTTACTCACTTCGGACAATATCTCGAAGAACAATAACACAAGATTCCAACGTCGCATTTTACAGTTTCTTGACGTGAATTTTTAACAAAACTAAAAATTTTCACACGCTGACCAAAAATATAATATATTTTTCCTGATCATTACAAAATATCAACCCGACACACGCAATGATAAATTTGGTTGGGACAAACAACATTCTAACTACAACATAGATATAAAATATTCACAGACCTGCGATCGTAGACATCGTTCTGGATTCTGGCTGCATCTAACCAGCCACCTCGTTTATTTAGCCCTCCATGGCATAATTTATCATCATCTTCTTATAAATATATACAGCTTAGATTACACAGTATTGTATAACACACTTTCGACACGGTCACCTTGTGATGAGCTCGCCCTTCAAATGGCGATTGACACAATTTTCCCAGGAGCCTACTCTGATTAGGACAGGTGTTACAAACAGATAAGACACCAGGCCCAGTGGCTAACTTCAGGCTCTTCTACAACAAACACACGCTGAACACCGAGAGAAATTCAATTACTTCTAGACCTTCAAAGTTTCATTAGCGGCAGCTCAAAAACGTTTCTATCATTAAATAATATATTTTAACCATAGCCACGAACATGTACTGAGTTATATTGGAGACCAACTTTTCGCACTTTCTTCTGACGAACATCGAGAGCTTCGCTGCTCCAGTACCCAGACGGACACTAAGAAATATACAGCGGGGGGTTTCTTTTATACTCTTATGGGGTGACGCCACTAACACCATGAAGCTTGATTATGCAATCTACTAATTTCGCGTCCAATAGACCGATTTTTCTGAAACTCGTTCCATGACTTCGGACATGTTTGCAATTTATTTGGGCGTTATTTTCATAATTTTCCCACAGTCGTAACAGACGAAATAAATTATTTCTGCCCGAGAGTTTCGCGGGTTTTCTTCATCCATTGACCTTGGCACGTGTAACTAGTCCTCGGATCTGACGCGGATTTGTCTCTAGGCTTAACTGCATTTATATTTACCCTGGGGGTTCTGTCTTCACGTAGGGTTTAAGAATAATTAAGTGATTTATTTCTGTATTTACTGTGCTGCCAAAATCTCTCGTTACGAAGAATTCCGTAAATTTGAAAAATTGTTGAGTACTCGAAGTCCACCGAGGTGTCACGGTATTTCACGAGCTCGCCACGGGTGAGTTCGTTCCCACGCGACAGAGAGGCTCTTGAAACGCTACATGGCTGCTCTCAAAAATAAAAGTAGCTTGTTATTTGAAATAAATATTGAGAAAAATAAAAAATAATTTTCTCATCGTAGAATTATGGGTTTAGTATGTCAGTAAGTAAATAATCCATGTTCACGATTTGAAATGTGCAACACGTTCTTCCTCTACAAGTCTTACTATCAATACACAGGGTACTGCCATTCATCATGATGGTTTTTTTGAAGAGAGTCACTAGCTCAACTAATAATAATGGTATCCATTATTTTACTGCGAGTTAGATGACCCGAGTATTATCATGTCGGCGTGTTAAATTAAGTTAAATTATTGCCTGTAGACGACCTTAACCTTCGTTTGCCTGCAAGAATACATACATGCACGTTATTCGTGAAGGCACAAGCTTGCCGATGATGTTTTTCCTAGATAATCGTGATCCGTTATTAAAACAAAATGTACTCTCAGGAGATTCTACATTTATGACAGCATTAAGACACTTCACCTATCAATAGCTCCTCCATAAGTAGTACTTATTAAGTACCATTACACCCACTTGTGATAATCTCTCGAAGACATAAGTAGGCACCAAAAACATAGGCATTCTTTTCTATCGTAGCATTGCATACACTAGAAACCTATTCTCGTCTAATACTACATCCTTTACAAAGACTCTATTACAAACTTCTATCACTCCCTGTACATTTCGAATATCGTTAACCGGGCGAGTTGGCCGTGCTGTTAGAGGCGCGCGGCTGTGACTTGCATCCGGGAGATAGTGGATTCGAATCCCAGTGTCGGCAGCCCTGAGGACGGTTTTCCAAGTTTTCCCATTTTCACACCAGGTAAATGCTGGGGCTGTACCTTAATTAAGGCCGCGGCCGCTTCCTTCCATCTCCTAGACCTTTCCTATCCCATCGTCGCCATAAGACCTATCTGTGCCGGTGCGACGTAAAACCACTACCGGTAGCAAAAAAATGTCCTTAATTCTCATAATTATGTACCCACTCTGCACCATGATCATAGCTCAGCCTAGCGTTACCACACTTGATTAGTTGGTTCGAAGTTTGTGCCTGGCATTACTCTCATAATCCATCATATCTTGTTTAGTAAAATTCCTACGTCCTGGATCACTATTTCATTATGAGGACTCTAAATTGAATATGGTCTCATGCTTATTATGATGATCTCTATCTAACCAAACAAACCCCACGGCACTTGACGCCTTTGAAAGGGCTTTGGCCTGCCCAGCGACCGCTGCTGCAGATTACGAGGGGCCGTGTGGTCAGCACAACGCATCCTCTCGACCGTTAATCTGGTCCTTCAAGACCGGGGCCACCATCTCACCGTCAGATAGCTCCTCAATTCTAATCACGTAGGCTGAGTGGACCTCGAACCAGTCCTTAGGTCGAACCCGGGGCCTCCAGGCGAGAGGCAGACACGCTACCCCTACACCGCGGGGCCGGCTTCATCACTATCTAGCTATTCAGATTTACACTAATTATAGTAGACACATGCAAATATTTATTAATCATATGCTTGACCCTCTCTCAATTAATCTATTACAAATTTTTCACAATCTTCCAACTTATTTCATAATTCCACATAAATGAACGTTTATATTTCGATTAATGAAATGCCCTTGATTTATGAAATGAACTCTAGAAAGAATATAGCCTAATAACAGCTTTTACAGAAGGGCCTCCTTGGCTCAGGCGGCAGCTGCGCCGGCCTCTCACCGCTGGCTTCCGTGGTTAAAATTCCGGTCACTACACGTGAGATTCGTGCTGGCCAAAGCGGAGATAGAACAGGCTTTTAACGGGTATTCCGGTTTTCTTTCCGGTTTTCATCATTCTTTCCATCAACACTCCTCAATATTTTTCCATTTCACCTATCAGTCGTTAATCGTTGCCCCAGAGAATTGCGACAGGCTACGGCAGCCGGCACAATTCCTATCCTTGCCGCTAGATGGGGCCTTCACTCATTCATTCCATCCCTGACCCGATCGAATGATTGAAAACAGGATGTGGGTTTTTATTTTCAATAGTCTTGATATGAGGACCATAGTTAAATGTTGCGAGATCATATTAACCCATTCAAGCTACTATGTTATCTTCAATAAAAGACGTATTCTGTAATTAGTATTAATTACCTAAAATGCATGACAAAATATAAAAGAAATTAAAAACTGCTTGAAAACCAAGTCACGATAAGGAAATATTAAATGAACGGAGAAATAACCATGACATATTTAATGAAAGAGTTAATCAGATCTGCCTCTTCCCTTCTGTAGTTCCGCCCCGCTGGGACCTGCATCACTATTTGTCGATCATAATTAGATTACTTACTCCAGCGGACTTTGATCCATTAGCGCTCGCCTCAGATTACTTAACTAGCACAACATCATGACCACTTTTCCCTTCATCATTTTACATGTACACATCTTGCAGTTGCGGGGTACCTGAAAATTTAAATAGATGGGGATTGCACAGTATTCACACAGATTAAGCAAAATTTCGTCAATTATTCTCTGTGTGTGTGCATACAAGATAGTATCACAACGCGAATTCACAACTTGAGCTAAACACACTTACATTCCCCAAATAATGTTTCTGCACATTTTTGTAATAAATTTATCACTCCAAAACTTTTAACGATTTCTGTCTCTTTACGTGTCACTAAACAGCAGTATGTTTCGGAGAATCTTCAGAATACACTATATTATTCCCAATAACCTTTGTGTTGCAAGACTCTTCCTTGTCTGTGTAGACGCAGCGCTGTGCTTCTATTTTTTATGTTGCCGCCCACGCAACAATACAATGACCTGGGTTCGAAGCTATGTACATTCTTAGGTGATAATTATTACAGCCAAACAATTCGTACCGTACTTGTATCATTTTATAATTTTCTTCCTAATATTGATTTGCTTTATAGTGTCTCCAATAAGTTATTACTACAATTTTATTTCAACTTTGCTAATGAACTAGTTGAATAAAAGTTATGGAAGTTGGAACTGCCGGATCGAATATCAGTTCATTTTTATGAAATTTATAGTCCAAAATACTACTTGTTAACTAATCATGACCAAGCTTGATAGCTGCAGTCGCTTAAGTGCGGCCAGTATCCAGTATTCGGGAGATAGTGGGATCGAATCCCACTGTCGGCAGCCCTGTAGATGGTTTTCCGTGGTTTCCCATTTTCGCACCAGGCAAATTCTGGGGCTGTACTTTAATTAAGGCCACGGCCGCTTCCTTCCCAGTCCTAGCCCTTTACTCTCCCATCATCGCCATAAGACCTATATGTGTCGGTGCGACCTAAAGCCAATATTAGAACTGATCATGACTCGAATTTAATGTTTAAAGATGATGCCTCAATGTCCGTACTTCAACAGCGTCCTTTCCGAAATCTGCCCCAGATGGGTCCGAAAATAAGATTGTCAATTTATTTCACCATGATATACACGTCAGCTCTAGCGAAATTATATTATTCCATGTTCCTCTCATTCTACTCAGGTGCGCTCCGGGGTAAAAAAAAAACAAAAAAAAAACAAAAAAACATTGTGATCTGCCATTTTCATTCGAAACCTACCATACTGCGTCCATGCAATAATACTCCGTAGTTGTCCATCACACATCCACATAGAAAGGTTACAGTTATAATAATAATAATAATAATAATAATAATAATAATAATAATAATAATAATAATAATAATAATAATAATAATAATAATAATCATAATATTGATCATAAATATTTATTATTAATAACAACTATAATTCTTATTATTATTATTATAATTATTATTATCATTATAAACATCATTAAGGTGTGCTTTTGGTTTCTTAACAAGTAGATTCTTAAGTTACTATTTCCTTAGAAACTTACGCTATTCTATTCATTGTGCGGTCTTAAAAATAATTGTCCTGCTTTCTCGCTGCAGAATTTCATCAGACTCATAATGTCCTTCGCAATTTGTAAATTACCTGCGAAAAAATAAAGAATGAAGTAATGAGATTAATTGGATTTATAACAATCAAATGTGTAAGATAACAGGAAACAATTCCGAGTGTAGGCAAGTGTAGAAAGTTCAAATTCTCTTATCCTCGTTGTTGTAGTACTTCATTATTATCGCCATATGACATATGTGTCGGTGAGATGTAAAGCAACATGCAAGAAAATTACTGTCGTAGTACGGTACCTCTTTGTTTCCATATTATGCTGCTCAGCATGGGTACATGGTACGTCGCACTATGGTTTATCATACGGCTGTGGGTGGATGAAGCCATTATTTGTGTCAAGCGCTGCGTTTTGAATGGACACTTCGAGACAAGTTGATTCTGGAAGTTCCAATTACTTCGCAAAAACCTTCTGGTATTTCAGTGGTACTTTTCAAATTCCACAAGCCTGCATTTTTATCACATTCCAGGTGGCCGCGTACTGAAAATACGATTTTGTTTTCCTTTAAACCATGAATGTTGTTATGGACTGAATGGACGAAGGAGAAATTAATGTAATACATTTTATGTCCTCCTACTGAGTCACAAAAAATTCCCGTTCTTCAACTTCGTCGAGATAATTCATGATGAAGTGAAAAAGCAATGATTCCACTTGTTTGTGCCTTTCCTTGGCATAGAACACTGACTGGCCAGTGGATAGAACATGAACGTTGACTGAGAACATGGAAGGTTGACGATTATAATATAAGTCGCTGGTGGCAATCTTGGGAATTGGAACATTTTTGCTAAATCCACGCATCTGTATCTTCTTCCCTTTTATCATTCATTGCTCGTTTTCTATCTACATCCTTGCGATGATAGAAAGTGTCGGTCTCCTTTTTATGCAAGACATTCGTAATTGAGAGGTTTTTAATTTATTCTCTTTCTCTTGCGACAAGGGTTTCAATTTGGCCACAAATTCATCACACGTAGCACCTGTATCAGTAGGCGGACAACTGAATGAAACATTGAACTTAATGTTGAAAATGTTCCTATATTTGTCACAAGGTACAGTCATGGTGGGATGCGTTTCTTTAAAAAGCTGGAACATTTCTTTCACATTAAGTTCTCGTGGTAATACGTTTTCTTCGAGTCTTAAACGCTATAAGGGCTTTGACGACCTCTGAAAACCTTTTATGTGATTGCATAACAATGGTTTTGTTGAGACGCGAAGCTTCCTATGTAACAAACTATGTTTACCCCTTTTATCAACTGGTGCACTGCCGGCTTGCGCCAATTTCTTCTGAAATGTTTCAAGTTTGGTTTTTGTAAAGCCATGAACAGCACAAAATAATTCGGTGAAACGGTATGCCTCTTTTATTTTAGCCCCATCTCCTACGCGTACTCTGTTCGTCCTGTAGAGGTCTTCTTTGTTTAACAATCAGTACCGTAATCAAACCTGCCAGGTATAGGTTCTGTTCATTATGCCATCTATGGTAATTGAAACTGCGTAGCATCTCACATATTTGTATTTCAGTTGTCACGTCAAAGCATTCGAATCGCGTGTAGTTGCAAGGAGTCCCCATTTCATAACTAAATAACTTCATTTTCTTACCCACACCAGATATCTGACCATGTCTTTTCCTTGTCTTCGGCTCTTCGTTTTTCGTAAATCTTCTTTTGAATTCGCTGTCCTCGCACAACACTTGCAATGCTACACACGAGACGTGACAAAATTACTGTTGTAAACACTAAGACAAGGCTAATTCTTATGACCACCCAACAATAACACACTATCAACGACGTGAAGAACGATAACAGCTACGATAATACAGTTATTTTGTTACAGCGATAGAACTGCCATCTTGCGTTAACCAGGTGACTGAACTGGTTATTTCCCCTTTAGCATTGACTCTCCAGGTTTTTATCCCAGTACGCCAAAACATTAACCGCCAGTGACTCTCGACGGAACTGATTTTGGTCCCATTTCAACACGTCTGCAAGAAGCCTCTCTTCATCCTGAATTCTTTGACACCGCTACCTCGATTACGACAAAAACTTGACTTATCTGGGGGTTTCTCCTAAAACTTCAAGGAGGTTTTCTAAAATGTTTTGGTAAATATGAATTGAGAATAACAGTTTTACGAATTTACTGGTTGTCACTGTCTATGGCACACTGTCTCTCTGTCTGCCGGCGAGTGCTTTTATTCTAAATTTTGAATGGTTGCATTTATTTAAAACTACATTAATATTATTTAATTTCCATTGGAAGTTATCAGAACACCTGCTTATAATGTGTATGTTGGGTATTCAGCCCGAAGGCTGGTTTGATCCTCTACAGCTCCACCAACAGCTGTCATAGATATCCTAGGTGTCACTGAAGAGGCATACTAGGGTATTGAGGAGTGAGGTAGTTCCCCGTTGCTTTCTTCACTGACCCAGAAGTTGCTATTGCATATCAGTCTGCCAAGCCCACTAAAATGCATGTACCAACCAACCCTATAAGCGATATTTTCACACCATTCATAACAGGGACTGGCTGCATAAGGAATGGTATTACTAGCATCACTCACACCTCAGTCACTTTCATATTGTCAACGCCACGGATGAGACTGAGACAGGTCAATGAAAGTAACAAATTTATTCCAGCCCATATCAGAAGACATAGTGCACTGTAAACACTACATCCCGCCAGCAAAAGCATCTGCTTATAATAGTGTCTATATATTCTGTGGGACACTGAGGTTTTAATTCTTGCGTCCACATATTGTAAAACAGTCCATAAATGCAAACCTCACATTTTAGTCTATAACGCTGTTCAAAGGAATTCCTGAGCATCTCACTGAATTCTTAGGTACGTATTGTTTTGGTATTGTATTCCTTGTTCCACGCCACATTTGCTCCCATAATCACCATTTAGTTCCACATACAGTAGCAAAGTGACACAGATAAAGTCCATCCCAAAAGCAGTAAGTATGCTCTTGTTGAAGATGACAATTATTTGGAAACGATGAGTACTCGAACACAAATCTCTGCAACTCAGCCTTATTTGTTAATATTCAATGTAGAAAATAAATTTGTTTTTATGTCCGATGGGCGTGAGCGTTGCAAGCAGGAAATCATTGTGTTGTTTTAGAGAGCACCACAGAAATCGGGAAGACATCTATTTTTTTGAATAGAACGGAGTACTAGGAAAGTAAGCTGAAATTAAAGTAGCAATACTGGAAATTTATCTCCTATCCCACCACTCAAATACGTTTTTCCACCGTTATCCATGTTGTTTTGTCACTTAAAACGATGATGGCCATCACATCACCATCGATACCCACTGCTACCCTAAGTCTTACTTCGTTCAAGTAGAGCCTGCACTTATATATATTAATAGGTTACAATTTGTCCTCTACTAGCCTGGCTGCTTTGCTGAAAGATCAACGTAGTGGCCTTTAGTTAAGAGGGCAGTCACTTCTATTCCCAGCCACGCTGGGAATTTTAGCCGAATCTACGTAACTCCTGTATATCACGGACTGGGGAATTGTGTTTACTTGAATATTCACCGTTTCTCTTAAACACAACACATCTCACTATAAACCACCACACAGGCACTTAATAGTGAATGTATTCTTCCTCATGGTTTGGCATCAGGAAGGACATCTGACAGTAAAAGTCTGCATGTGCAACTGCGATCGCACTCTCGATTCGACCAGGGAATGAGAAGAGTGTCAGGAGAAGAAGGAGAATCGTTATCTAGCCTGCTCTGTGGTTCTGCTGTGAGATTTACATAAGCATTAGGAGTGTGTCCAATCAATATCCCTTCCCACTCATGCAAGTCTCCATACATAACTGTAACTACGGGCTAGATGACTAATTCACCTGAATAGCTTGTATTCTATCCCAGAGGTATCAAACTCAAGCTGGAGTGCAGGCCATACAAAAATAACCAAGAGAGCACAGGATACCGCCAACTATCAGTGATCGATTGAGTTGACTATGTGCTTCGGTCACGTAGCTGTCAGCTTACATTCTGGAGATGGTTTGTTCGAATCCCACCATCGGCATTCATATATATGGCTTTCCGTGGCGAGCCAACCCGTACCACACGTTAACCGAATCCCTTATGGAAGGGAAAAAATAATTAACAGATAGCAGTATTATACGTAGTGGTAGCAAGGTAACTGTCTCACCAGAGGTATGAGCGTAGTAGGGGTATGCGATCTAAATGCAGGTTAACGGACCCCAACTAGAGCAAACGAGAAAAGTTTCAGGTTGAAACCTTTCCCCTAAATCAATACACAAACTAGCTACCGTATGGGCAAAGTTATACTAACGAGGGAATGGTACGAAGTCGGATGGCGAATTTCGACTTGATATTTACATATTCGTGAAGGTCATTTTAAACTGAAACTGGTAGTTGAGGTCTAATTTTTCGCTGTCCCTTTTTAAGGGTGCATTTGGGAGCTACAATTTGGCGGTGCGCGCCCTGAATTCTGCAATACATGCCGACACACGTCAGAGCTCACAGCCAGCGGCTGTCGTGCCTCGCCTTCCCTCTCCACTCGGTAGGTTTCCACTATCACCCACCACATACGGCTGCCTACAATCCTGTACACGGGATGGCGGGTAAGGCTGATCTTAGTTGGGATATTTTATTTACAAAGATGAATTAATTATGAAATAAATAAACAATAAATATGGCTTAGAAATCACTACTTACCATATAGATAATATATACTCAAATATCAACTGCATCATCATGAAATTCCAAGTGTTCAAAAATGACTTTATTCTAACACAGTCTGGCATTGATTCATTGTTCATAGCATGATAGTGAAAATCCAACACAAAATGTGAATAACAAAACACAAGAAAACAATGTGCGCACCTTATAAACGAAAAAGTGGTACAACCATTTCCAGCTCACATTTTATCAGTCAAATCCTGAGAATTAGTTTGCGAGCAGTATGAAATTGTGGTATGTCAGTAAGGGAATAACCGCCTATTTTCCAAGCATATTTCAGCATCGGTACAAAACAATCAGCTTGTAATTGGTTAAGACTAATTTGACTAATTATAATATTTTTTGGTTTTAATTTTGACTGGCCGTGTAAATTCCTTACTCGGAAAATGTTTTCCATTCGATGGACTAAACATTTTAGTTATCGGAAGAGTCCAAGATCACACGGATGGCAAAGATACGTAGTTTCTTTCAGCATGTATTCAATTTGTACATGTTTGTTCGTCAGAGATTCAAGTTGTGCATTTTTGCCCTGGCGACTGAATGAATCTACGAGAAGAAGACTTCTTCCGTCTTCCTGTAATTCCGGATGGAAAACGTTTCGGAACCAGAGACGTACATGCCCTCTCGCCATGTTCCCGGAAGGTTCACAATGAATGACGACATATTTAAAGGCATCCATATAGGCTTTGATACTTTCTTGTACCCTAGGTCAAAACATTCCATTAATTTCTTGGAAAAGGATCAAGAAAAATGTCCCATTTCTCTGGCGTTGGAAATGTGATATTACACTGTGTGGGAGTGCTTAAAACTATTTCGGCAAACAAGCGTAGCAAGAACTTCTTTCACACCACGAAAATCATAACTTATCTGTGTTGACATTTTGTATTCGAATCAGGACTGGTCCGAATTCCAGATATTGGCATCCGGAGTCTCTTTCTCTTCTTGCAATTCATTAATGAATGTTACAAACTTTCTAGCCATATCATGCCGAACTTCCTTGTCTGTTTAAAACGTTTTACTCTTTAGTATTGTTATTTTCGGAACCGATTTTTCAAACGCCTTTTACGGTTTGTCAAGTAGGAGTCGTTCTGTAGAGAGTATTTGGGGCAATGCAACAAATCCAACGCTGAATGTCCTATTCTGTGACATATAAATAACGCATCCTTGCCTTGGTGAACTATTCTTTCACATAAGCTCAAAGGATTGCATATTTCCTAATTTCTCCGTTGTGTTCAATGTGATTGACGATTCTATCAATTTGTCTCCGAGTCTTGTTATACATCCGTGCAGCGTACATAGGTCCTCGTTCCTTTTTTTTAGATACATGTCCAACAATGATTCGGAATCATAATCTTCCACTGACTTACAGGGTTCTGCTCGGCCATCACAGGACATGCTATCTCCGTTAAACTCATCTCCGTTTTTTTGCGTTTTTTACGGTGATGTTGTCTCCTACTCAACACCATCTTCGTCTTCCGAATTAAAGAACATGGCTTCTTCCTCCTGAATAAGTTCGCATTTTCCATCCGAAAATGCATCAAACGTTGTTTTTATTTGTATATACATGATTTGCTATTTATTATAAATATTTGTAGCTTCCTGAATATTAACTCCGTAGGCATTAATAAGAGCTGCAATAATGTTCCACGCGGCCATAACAAGCCATGGAATTTAATGCGATCGCCTGTATTGGAATAGCCATCCTTCGTGGAGAACTTGACCGTATAGAATAGGACTCGTAGTCCCATATACATAACTGTCGGCCACCGTATGTGGTGGGGGATAGTGGAGAACCTACCGAGTGAAGACGGAAGGCGAGGCAAGACAGCCGCTGGTTGTGAGCGCTGTTGTGTGCCGGCATGTACGGTACATTTCAGGGTGCGCACTACCAACTTGGAGCTCCCATTTGCCCCCTTAAAAAGGATCAGCGAAAAATTAGACCTCCACTACCTGTTTCAGTTTAAGAACACCTTCACGAATATGTACAAATCAAGTCGAAATTCGCCGTCCTACTTCGCACAGTTTAGTCGTGAGCACAGTCAGAGACAGAGAGTAATTACGTACTTTTAAAATATTTGTAGAGAGCAACTCGAGGCTAGCCGAACTCATTACGACACTCAGCCATGACCTTCACATCCTACAGAACGTCATGTCTGGGCTAAGTTTACACTAGCAAGTAACTTGCGCAAGTTGTTGCAAGTCACTTGCTGCTGTGTTTACACTTCATGCAAGAATACTAAACAAGTTACTTGCACAAGTTTCTCACCAGTAACTTGCGGCAATAACTTGCAGATACCGTTTACATGTGCTTGTAGTACCAGTCAACCAAAATGGCGCCATACAGGCAGATCATGAGCTGCAGCTCTCTTAATTCTTATGAATAAAGGAAAAGGAGGAGTGGGAAGAAGGTTCGGGTTAGGGACTGGGTAGTTAGAAGACCACAGCATGGAGCCTACAATAATCTGCTGAAAGAATTGAGAGTAGAGAATGCGAATATTTTCCAAATTTTTGTAGAATGTTTACGAACGTTCTGAAGTGTTTATTGACGTTAATTAGAACGAAGCGGAAATATGATACCTGACAATGTTTCTGCATGATTATTTCGTAGAGATCAAAGTCGCAATAAACGGGCCCGCTCACTTCAAACTCGCGGTAAACGACAAAGATACAAGTCTGTTAGGTTAAAGAATCTGCAAGAAAATAGGCTAGAAAATATTATTTCACTTCCTAATTCAACTATTTAAACTTTTTACATTTCGGTAGCTTTGCATTTGGTGCATGTGGGCACTTTTTATGTCGTATGGTATAACTATACTCTGGCCTAAAATGTTCCAACGCACGGTACCCGGAATTTTTCTCGTCCGAAAATGCAGCTGTTGCATTGGTCAAACAGACTATGAGAAGTCCCGTCGATTTGCCACTACGTTACGTGATAGTTTAAACATTAGCGTAGTTGGGGACCTGCCCTCACAAAACTCACCTCATCTCCTAAATAAGACAGGCGTAAAATTTCATAAAATCACAATCAAAAATACGATGCACAGTACACTTACTTTTCGCAAGCAGCTACGATAATATATCGTCGCTCTTCGGGCAAAAGGTCATATCTACCAATGTTCTTCCTATCCATTTTCTTAAGACTTGTCACGCCTCCCAGCCACATATAGATATTCACTTCATCAGAACAATATTCGTTGTCTTCATTTTCCTATGCTTGCGTGTAAAGTAAAAAGCACCTTACCATACGGAACTCTAGGAATGTATGTTTGCATGACTTATTTACGCACTCCTACAGTATACGTACATACACAATAGTGTACTTAACGTCCATTTTCCTTTACACGCTAACATACGAAAATGAACAGAACGAAAATTGTTCTGATGGACTGCATATCCATATGTGGCTGGGAGGCGTGATCAGTCTTAAGGGAAATGACGGATAGGAAAAGCACTGTGAGACATGACCTTTTGCCCATACAGCGACGATATATTCTGTAATGGAAACAAAGAATCCACAACCTCACTCTCAGGTGCGAAAAAATAAAATACAAACAAATAGGCTTACCTTTTCAAAAGGTACATACCTAGTCCAGAATCGTTGCTATGCTACTCTCTACGAATTGCGTAGGAGAAAAATACGGCCACCGAGACTCGGCTGGCATCCGTGAGGAGACACTTTTTTTATTTTTGCAAGTTTCTTTACTTCCTAGGAAAAAGTTGTTTTCACGTTTATGGTGTTTTCTCAGTATTTCCTTCGGTGGAATTTTTAAATCTCCACAATGGTACTGAAAGCATGGAGCGTCTTAATTTTTTCTGTAAATTCATTGCTGTGAACGTTCCAAATTTCTGGGAAGTTCTCAATTTTTGGTATTAATTCACCAGTATCCTTCCTGGAGCATTCATTATAGGTGTGGTGCTTGCAAGCATTTAATTACGTTTTCTAAACTAAATTACAATATACAGAGAAATAAATGTGTGGAATGTGATCACCTACTTATCAAACTTCGCCTTCCACTTGCACAAAATAAAATCGGATTCTATCCGTGCAAGTAACTTGCGGAAGCTCACGACGTATCCTTCACATTGTTAGCTTGTGACTGGCTGCAAGCGACATGCCCAATAAATTACTATTATAAGACCTATCTGTGTCGGCGCGACGTAAAGCAACTAGCAAAAAAATTACTATTATTATTATTATTATTATTATTATTATTATTATTATTATTATTATTATTATTATTTTATTTATTTTTCTCTGTTCACTCTTTGATGCGCTTTAATGTCAGAATAACCTAAACTGAACTTTACAATACCAGGATTATCATGTTTCACAGTAACGGATGTAACCTTGCGCAAAGGAAGAGGAGCACCATCAACATATTTTTTCTTGTTTACAATGTTTGAACTAATATCAGTTTGAATATCAACAAACTCTTCCCTGCTCATTTCATTAACAGTAAACGTGTATTTTACTTTTATTGTTTCATTGGCATCAAGCCATTGGTCGGGCTATTATACACACTGAATCTTCCTTTTCCTCTTTTCAATAGCTGAAAAATCCCCATCCGAAGCCATTTACAGACGTGCCAACTTTCAAAAGTCGAAACATCAGGTTTCTTTTGCGGCATATCCCGACATGTTACGACACATAATTGATGACCTAAATTTGAAGTATATTTAACACATTATGGTACTCAATTATGTAATTTACCTTATTAAATTAATGAATTAGTTTATTTATTTATTTATTTATTTATGAATAAATACCGAAATACTGCAATTATCCGATCTTCAGAAAACATGACTTTTCATTGTAACTGACTTGGAGCTCTTCATAAATATCTGAACTAGATTTATGCTCAAAGCACTGCCCTTGTTGAACGGGTTTTAAGGTTTAATGTTTTTCAGAATTCTCTTTCGAGAATCTTGGATCTGAATTGAGTTTCGTCCTCGTAAATATGCTAAAAATACACTCCTATAGTCGGCATTGCTATGTGGAAATGATAAAATAAAAAGCATTACGTTAAATGTTCTGTCATATTTAAGAACACCACCAGCTGATAGCATCTGTGATGCCAGTACCCAATGAACATCTATTCTCTCCTGCTACTTAATGAACGAGGAAAAACCTGTGATTTTCAAAAAAATACAGGAATATTAAATCTGTTCTCAAAATAGGGAAATAAGTCTCTGCGATCAGGACACAGGGAGTAAGGACAAAAATAGGGAGTATCCTGTTCAAATCGGGGGAGTTGGCAGGTATTCATTTATTCATTAAATTATTATTATTATTGTTACGGGGTTACCCGTGGAGCAGAAAGAGGTTAAAGAAGGAGCAGTATCAAGAACTGAATTAAAATTGTAAAAGGTTATATTTTTCTTTTAGAACTTCAAACTTAACAATCTTTCACTTAGTGAATACAATAATACATCAGGTACAATGACAAACTAGAAACAAGGCGAGAAAGATCCAAATGTTACTGATATTTACAATTCTTGGGCTTCAAGCCCCTCGCTTCACAATTTCTGAGCTCCCAGCTAAAATTTACAAAGAGCACAAATTTATTCAAGGGCAGAAATCGCCTAATTCATGGAGCACTTGCTCCCGAAATATAATTTCTAGCCTTCTAGAGGCACTCTTTACAATCACAAAATTTGAAAAAGAGCTAACAGGCTCTCAGTTCCGTACTGCCTACTCAAGGCAACATTACATCAATATACGGTCTCTCAAACCACCATTTACAAATGGAACTTATTTTTACAGGGGTATTAAATACCCAACCTACTTGGCCTTCGTGGAATAAGGATAACAGGTTAAATTAATGGTCCGAACACAAAATGAATGGAGGAGTATACTTGCACTCCTAGATATGAACACAAAAAATCCTAAGGGGCTCTAGGCTGATGAAACAGGGGCTAATCCCAAACTACTGAGGTGACTCGTATAGAAATTACTTTAACACATTACAGGCAGAAAACCGGTACAAAACGAAGTCACCTCAAAACAAGATGAAGGGGAGCTCGAGAGGGTACATCCTTCTCTATCCCCGATTTACAGTTAAAGATTTTATGAAATTTTTACATTAGCCCGAAGATGATTTATATTTTCGAAAAGTAGGTTGCATAGTTAAAGATTCGAAACTTTCTCTCGGATTAAACTGCGCAGGTAGCAAGAAAGAATAAAGTTATGTGGCCATTACCTTGAAGATTTTCTAGCTGCCGATGAAAGGTGCCGCCCGCCTCCTGCTTAACACACACACTCTGTTAAACGTCGATCAATTGGCCAAGAAACGTGAAAATCCGCAGTTTATAAACCCTCAGGGAAGATTCGAGATCATTCAACACTAAACCGACCACACCCTCTCATTTTAATTGGTTAAATTCGAAGTTACACTCAGAATCGAACAAGAAGCCTGTGATAGTTTGAAAATTAATTACAGAAATTTGGGATTGGCTAGATCAAAACTGGCGGAAAGAAAAGGTAAATATTGCCAACCCAAAAATAAATGAACATCAATGTTACAAAAACCTAGAAATACAAAACTTCTTTAATTAAAAGTTCTTTCACTTCGCACCAGGCTGCAAGATAGTAGTTTTTTGGCAGTGTCATCTATGGAAGAATGTACAAACTTCTTGATGTAGAGCAAACAAAACTAGGAGAAATTCAATCAGTTTAGAAAACTTCACAATAACAAAAATTTTAGTGGTGACATCTTCTGATTAAAGTTCCAAGTTGGTGTAGTTTCAGTTTCACTGTTTTACCAAGAGAGGAGTTCATTTAGGCACTAGTTTTGAATGCGCGGCGTTGATTATTATTATTATTATTATTATTATTATTATTATTATTATTATTATTATTATTTGCATCTGAGAGCGGAGGTTGCGGATTCTTTGTTTACATTACAGAATATATATTGCCGTAGCTGCTTGTTGAGATTTCCGTGTACTCTGCATTGGGTTTTGTGTTGTGATTTTATGAAATTTTACACCTGACTTATTTAGGAGATTAAGTGAGTTTTGTGAGCGCAGGTCCTCAACTACGCTAATGTTTAAAATATCGCGTGGCCGATGACCTTCGATGTTAGGCCCCTTAAAACAACAAGCAAACTATCGCGTAACGTAGCGGCATTTTGACGGGTCTTCTCATAAGTCGCTTGACCGAAGCAACAGATGCACTTTCGTACGAGGAAAATTCCGAGTACCGGGAGTTGGGATATTTTAGGCAAAATGTGCCCACATGCTACGAATGTAAAGCTGCCGAATAGTAGAAAGTTTAAATAGTTGAATTATAAAGTAAATTAATATTCTCAGCATTGTTTTTCGGAACAGATTGTATCTATTCGTCGTTTGTCGCAGGTATGAAGTGTGCGGGAATGTTTGTTGTGAGTTTGATATCTTGGAGAAAATGAAGCAGAAATATTGTCAGGTAGTACATTTCCACTTCGTTCTAATTAATTTCAATACACAATCGAGATCCTTTGTAATCATTAAAAAAAGTTTTGAAAGCTATCCACATTCTTTAATCTCAGTTCTTGCAGCAGATTATTGTAGGCTCCATACCGTGGTTTTCTGAGTATCCAGTTCCTAACACAAACCTTCCTAACTCTCCCCTTTTCCCCTTATTCATAAGAATTAAGAGTGTTGCAGCACATCCGATCTGCCTGTATGTCGCGTTTTTGGCTGACTGGCACAGGAAGCATATGTAGTTTCTGCAACTTATCGCTGCAGGTTACTTGTAAAAACCTTGTGCAAGTAACGTGCTTAGTTTTCTTGCATGAAGTGTAAACCCAGCAGCAAGTGTCCTGCAACAATTTGCAGCAATAAGTTGCTCAAGTTACTTGCTAGCGAAAACCTAGCTTAACGTCAGTCAGGCGATATAACCACCGCAATATAGACGCCCTTTCTAGCGATCTAAAATAGCCACAGGGATAAGTACTTCCATGTTACTGTGTACTGACGCTTGCCTCACGTGGAACTTTGACCCCCGTGGCCAGCGAGATTCTATTAACTTCTATCCGTAAAACTGTCCCATTATCATGGTTCACGTAGTATTCAGCTTCAGCCAAGGAAAAGAGAGACTAGGGACGTGTCCATGTTCAGTCATCTCAGCGATTCCCAGCACGTTTACATATGGTGACGGACTACATATAAACTCTACTTGACATCATTGAGAAGAGCTGCCTTTGTTTGGAAAAGGCTAGCGTACACTTCCCGGTATGGTTAATCTTGGCCTGTAACGGGCCAAGCGTACTGAAATGTCATCCTCCAATGGCACAATATATAAGAATTTGTGATGGGTACACAGTTCATATGTACTGATGCCAGCAACCCTCCATAGAAAGGTTCCACTGCTGGTTGGGTACCAGGAAACTAAGGATATCTCCTATTTGAGCGGTTCGCCCTGATTTCCTGATTTCCAGACTTCATCCCTATCGATCTTGCCCCGAAGGCACTGAAGCTTATTATTCCGAAACGTCAAGTACCTCCACATAGAAACTACAGTAGAAGATTTGTGGAGCTTTGGAGAAAGAGTGCGACTGGATAGGGCAATTACAGTCAATTAGTACTGTTCATATCATGAGCAGAGAGTGATAGTCTTGTGACACTGTCAATGGTTTCTCATCAAATCGCTCGAGGTTCTCACCCTGACTAATGCATAGGTATTTTTAAAATAATCACTTCCCTGTTGTTGTGGATTCTTTGTTTCCATTACAGAATATGTATTACCGTAGCTGTTTGTTGAGATTTCCGTGTACCCTGCATTGGATTTTGTTTTGTAATTTTATGAAATTTTACACCTGGCTTATTTAGGAGATTATGTGCGTTTTGTGAAGACAGGTCCTCAGCTACGCCAATATTTAAACTATCGCATAACGTAGCGGCATTTCGACGGGTTTTCTCATACGTCGCTTGACCGAAGCAACAGCTGCACTTTCGTTCGAGGAAAATTCCGGGTACCGGGTGTTGGAATATTTTAGGCCAGAGGTAGTAATAAAGTATGACAAAATGTGCCCACATGCTACTAATGTAAAGTTGCCGAAGAGTAGAAAGTTTAAATAGTTGAATTATAAAGCAAAATAATATTCTCCAGCAGTTTTTTTCGGACCAGGTTTTATCTTTTCGTCGTTTGCCGCGGGTATGAAGTGTGCGGGACTGTTTGTTGTGAGTTTGATATCCTGGAGAAAATGATGCAGAAACTTTGTCAGGTCCACTTCGTTCTAATTAATTTCAATAAACAGTCGAGATCCTTTGTAGTCATTAAATAAAAATTTTGAAAGCTATCCACATTCTTTAATCTCATTTCTTGCTGCATATTATTGTAAGCTCCATACCGTGGTTTTCTGAGTATCCAGTTCCTAACACAAACCTTCCTAACTCTCCTCTTTTCCCCTTATTCATAAGAATTAAGAGTGTTGCAGCACATCCGATCTGCCTGTATGTCGCGTTTTTGGTTGACTGGCACTGGAAGCATATGTAGTTTCTGCAAGTTATTGCTGCAAGTTACTTGTAAAAACCTTGTGCAATAAAGTGCTTTGTTTTTTTGCATGAAGTGTAAACCCAGCAGCAAGTGCCTTGCAAAAATTTGCAGCAATAAGTTGCTCAAGTTACTTGCTAGCGAAAACCTAGCTTAATGTAAGTCAGACGATATAACCACCGCAGTATAGACGTCCTTGCTAGTGATCCGAAAATAGCCACAGGGATGAGTACTTCCATGTTACTGTGTACTGACGCTTGCCTCACGTGAAACTTTGACCCCCGTGGCCAGCGAGATTCTATTAACTTTTATCCGTAAAACTATCCCATTAGCATGATTCACGCACATTAGTATCGAGCTTCAGCCAAGGAAAAGAAAGACTAGGGGAGAAGAGTTGCCTTTGTTTGGAACAGACTAAAATACACTTCCCGGTATGGCTAATCTTGGCCTGTAACGGGCCATGCGTGCTGAAATGTCATCCTCCAATGCCACAATATATAAGAGTCTGTGCTCGGTACACAGTTCATATGTACTGATGTCAGCACCCCTCCATAGAAAAGTTCTACCGATGGTTGGATACCTGAAAACTAAGGATACCTCTTTTTCAACTGGCCATCCTGATTTCCTGATTTCCAGACTTCATCCCTATCGATCTTGCCCCGACGGCACTGAAGCTTATTATTTCGCAACGACAAGTACCTCCAAGATTTGTGGAGCTTTGGTGAAAGAGTGCGACTGGGTGGAGCAATTACAGCCAATTAGTATTGTTCATGGGCAGGGAGTGATAGCCTCGTGACATTGTCAATGGCTTCTCATCAAACCGGTCGAAGTTCTCACCCTGACTAATGCATATGGGATTTTTTAAAATAATCACTTCCCTGTTTTTCGTATTCCACGAATAAGTCGCATAGCTGTCGTCGCGAAGTCAACTATCTTGTTAAACTGCAAGCTCGCTTGCTTGGTTGCTTGCTTGTAGTTCATCGTACATCATGTATCGCTGATTGCTGAGAGCAAACTTTGTAGCGACTTATTACTGCATGATACCACCTCGGAGATACGATATTAGTCGAGTCTGGTGTTCACTAGCCCACGGCACGAGCCATACGCTATGGGGTACGTGCAGCAGGTGGTCTTCCGGCAGGTGGTTATAATAATGTGATTCGACTGTGTACATATTCCAAGTGATTTTGCTGATATATTATTGCTGTATGTGATTTGTTACCACTGCCCAGCTCCTTGTCTGACCAGTCGGCGTCGGGGCCTTAAGTACAGCGGGACCAGGGTACGTTTAATTTCTCTGGCTCGGGGACTGGGTGTTTGCGTGTGTCCCAATACACTTGTCTTCATATACGCACAACACTCCAAACTATCAAATACCACAGGCACACGCAATACTAAATACAAACTTCGACATAAGGATGGGGTCAGGAAGGACATTCGGCCATAAAAAGGGTCGAGTACACATGTGAGACACAGATCTCTGTTGCGACCCGAACTCAGTGCAGGAAAAGCGTCAGAAGAGGAAGAAGAAATCATAAATTATCACCGCTGGCCAGTTTGAGAAAACAACTTTGTAATGTATTTCTTCAGATGTGCCGCTAAACAAAACTGATTTTTTTTGTTGCACTTCATTTCTTTGGAAATGCATTAATTTGCGAGTAGGTAATCCGCATTTTATTTAACGAGGTCAAGATCTTGTTAGGATTATGTTTGCTTGATAAAATCACGCAAACTTCATGGAATATCTTATACTTTGTTAGAACTACAAAGGAATGCAAATTAGAAGTAGTTTACCACCATACAATCTCATTTCTCGAAATGCTAGACGGTAATACACAAGAATAAAAAATCAACGAAATCACTTAGAATATATACACAGATGAATCACATTATTATAATCGCCTGCTAGAAGAGCCATCTGCAGCGCGTACCCAATGACGTATGCCCCATGTCGTGGGCTGGTGAAGAGGATATACAGTACAATGCAACCGACAGGCTGGCTGTACACATTGCACTTCCTGTTGTAAAAGTAAGGGAAGTGATTTAATGTTATTGGTTTTACGTCACGCTAACTACTTTGACGGTTTTCGCAAAAGCCGAGGTGCCAGAACTTCGTCCCGCAGGAGTTCTTTTGCGTGCCAGTAAATCTACTGACACGAGGATGACGTATTTGAGCACCTTCAAATACCACCGGACTGAGCCAGGATTTAACCTATCAAGTTCCAGTCAGAAGGCTAACGCCTCAACCATCTAAGTCTCTCAGCCCGGCAAAGGAAAGTGATCTAACAGAGTTGCAAAAGGGATGATTATCAGCTACCCGGCCACAGGGGCATCATTTCGGAAACAACGACGTTTATGCACTGTTCACATGCGTCTGTGGTAAATGTGTATCGTGAGTGGACGAACGGGCTGAACGTTTCATTGATGACCGAGGTGAATATCAAATACGGCAGTGCGTCAAATCCAATCGACAGGCTGCAGTGGAACAGCTCACCGTCCCAATGAACCAGGTATATCCGGACACGTTTCTAGTTCAACAGTTCAGCGAAACCTTCTGCGAATGGGGCTTAGGAGTAGGTGGAAGGTGACTGCACCCATGCTAACACTGGTGCATCGACGAAAACGACTGATATTTGCTCGAGGGCATGGCGACTTGACCACTGCTGACTGGCGATGGGTAGCCTTCTCCGACGTTTGCAGTTGCATAGAACGGCCGGCATCAATGCCTTTGGCTAAAAACGTCGGAGAACCAACACTCTGCAACCATTGCTGGACGAACACAAGGCGATGGTGTCAGTGTTATGGTCTGGAGAATGTTCTTGTGTCAGTCTCTAGGTCCCATCAGCCGGGTCGAATGTACTTTTGATCGATATGGCTATGAATCTATCCACGACGATCACGTCCACCCGTACATGATGATTGTCATTCCTCGGGAGGATGGGGTCTTCCAGCACGGTGATGCGTTTCGCCACACGGCGAGACGTGGCTTGAAGAGAACGATCAATATTTTAAAATTATTCCCTGGTCCCCAAAATGCCTCGATTTTAATCCAATTCCACATCTGTGGGACCACCTCGATGGACGTGTTCACTGTATGTCTCCTCCGTCACGCATCCTTTAACGGCTGTGTGATGCACTGCGAACACCATGGCTAAAGATACCAGTAGAGATCTACCAGCACCTGACCGATTCGCTGCAAGTACGCCTAGGTGGTATCCGTGCCGTTAACGGCGGCTTATCTGGATAGTATAGGAGGTCATAATAATGTAATTCGACTGTGTATAATTTGAACAATATTCAGTATATATTTACAGAAATTGCTTGGAACAACGCGGAGCGAAATGTTATAATTATCGAGCATTACCTCGTAACGCCACACGTCACTGAACTTTGAAATTTTTTATAACTCTTATCCAAATTTGGCTTTTCCAGAAGATCCTCGGATTTCTCTCTTAGGAACTGAACATCCGACTAGTATACGATTATATATTATGTATCACTGTGTAGATAAACTCCATACTCATTACTTCGAATCGTCTGTCGATGTATCAAGGTAAAAGAAAGGATAACCGTACTGGATCAGCTGCAATCTATCTTAGAAACTGACATCATTATAGCATGTACCATCCTAAAATTCTCTAGACAAAGTGATAATTGCATACATACATACATACATACATACACACATACATACAGCGCCCGTATCCATGAATGAACGAGCGACAGTGAGGGCTGGTTTACACGGGTAGAGTAGCGAGGCGAGTAGAGTGGATAGTAGAGCTACTAGCACCGTGTAAACGACTGGGATAGCAGCAAGTAGAGTAGAGTAGCTAGTACGCAGTAGAGTAGAGTGGGTTTCCGCTGTGGTAATGTAACTCTACCACTATCCTTCCCCCTCCACCGGAACCGAGCTCCGAGAGCTGGCGGAGAAGGCCGAGGACGCTCGATTTTTCAGTTGGCGCGTCATTCACCTACTTCCATGTGTGTACTGACGGTATTCCGCTGAGTAAACTGAGCATTTTTGTGCGTTTATTTGGTGGCAAAATGAAGTGTACGGAAGAAGAAACATGCAAATTTGTAGAACTGACAGTGAAAAAAGAATGTTTATGGAACATAAACAGCATTATTTACAGAAACTAAAATATGAGACGGGCGGCGGAAGAAGACTTGATTACGAAAATGGGTAAAGAGGGTTTTGGTTTTATGGAACTTAAACAGAATTTTTTTAAATACGATGTACCTACAACCAAGAACTGACGAAAATTCGTAAATCCAAGAAGTCTGGAGGTGGTGCCGCCGACATCTAAACTCCCTCTCTTACAGTCGAGCCGCTGGCTGTCCGGCCCTGACGTTTCTCAGACAGTGTTGCCGATTTTGAACCATACGATATAAACAAACACACACACCTAAAATATTTCACGTATACGTAGATCAGATTCTGTGTTAATGCGACGGAAATGCGTACGGAAATGTGCGAAAATTACCTCTAATATATTGAAAACCAACACTAGTGTAATCATAATAATAAAACGTTCCAATTAAAATTAACTGCACTCCAAAACAGCGTAAATATAACAAAACATTCCAGTCGAAGTTATGCACATTCCAAGAACAGCGTAAAGATAATAACAAAACACTGCAGTCAAAATTAAGCACACTCAGAGAATATAATAACTGTAACTCAAAAACAGTAGGCTATAGACGTAATATAAAATAACAACATGAAAACCGAACTGTGTGAATAGTATCACCGTAATTTTAATAAGTCAGAATTTAAAAACCTGAAAATAGTATCAACGTGGCAATAAAAACGTCACTGTTACAATAAAACTTCAACGTGCTCATAGAATAGTAGTGTCGATGTAATAAAATATTGTAATGAAATGAAACAAATTAGGTACTCACAGGGACTAATCCAAAGGGAATACGCCACACTCTCCGAAAATATCGGTGTCTTCTTCCTTGTCACTAATATTACTGGAGTCACTGCTATCATCCTCATCCAGGGAAATAATAAGTTCTTCCACTCGACATTCAACAATTCCATCAGCTTCTTTTGCCTTGTGTAAATCTTCCCAGGTGTGACTCACAACACTTTTCCACTTATCCGCTGTAACAAGTTTGACTGCCTCGTGCACTAAGCGTTCAACATCAGTCAGACGGAAAGATTTGTTATTTTCGGCAACATATCCTTTAACTTGTGCCCAAATTAACTCGATTGGATTAAAGTGGCAGTGGTAAGGAGGAAGCCTAATTACCCTATGACCCTGAGCCGTAGCGATGGAGTCCACTTCGTAGGTGCAAAATCTAGGCTTATGGAGTTTTACACTTTGTAGCAGCTCCGCCTTTGTCATTTCTGCAGATATCCCCGGTACATTATTTCCCACCAACCACTGAAGAATGATATCTTTTCTGTCTTTCATTGTCGGTGCTTTGTTTAGTTGCACAGAGTGATAGGGGGCATTGTCCATAACAATTACGGAATTGGGACTTATGTTTGGTAGCAAAGAATTTTTAAACCACGTTGTGAAAGTTATCCCATTCATTTCTTCGTGATAATCAAGAGTGCTCTTTGATCTGAAAAGAAGCATAGCTCCCGGAACAAATCCATTAATGCCACCTGCATGAAGCAAAATAAGCCTACTTCCCTTCCCAATAGGTGCTTTGAAAGTCCCTGCTACAGTTTCATCTGTCCAGGCCACCGTTTTAGAATGTCCGGCATTTACCCACGTTTCATCTAACCACACCACTCTATCAGGACTAATCTTCAGAATTTCCCTCAAAAATCTGCCTCGCCATGCTACAACTTCACTTCTCTCCATCGCAGCTTTTCTCCCTGAAAATTTCTTCCAACGAAAGCCAAGTTTTCTCAGTATTTTACATAAACTGGTCTTTCCTCCACTGAATAAGCGAGATTCTTTCAAAGAGTCAAGTAATTTATCACGCGTGGGATATTCCCTCCTCTTGTAATAACTATAAATATGTTGCCTTATCGCATACTTTTGAAATGCATCTAGTGATGTCTTGGGACAATGTCTTGGTCTTCGTTTTTCAGGAGTACGCAGCACTTCAGAAGGTGTATTAACCCTAGAATGGTAGACTACGTAAAAATGACGTGTCTATTATGAACAGGCGCATCGCTCCTTTCCCCCACTCAACGTTATCGCTTGTCCGGCCGGAAGTGCATCCGCTAATCAGTTGTGAAACAGAAGTGGCTACGAATGGCACCCGTGCTCCCCCCCAGTTTGTCTATAGCTCTCGTCCATTGAAACTCTACACGTAAGTATGACGTACTCTACCAATGCACGTAAATTTTTTGCACGTCTGTTTGACGTATGTCTACCAATAATGGATCTTCTCTTCACCTACACAACGTATATGATATATATAATAAACACATATAATATAAAAGTACACACACACATTTATGTACAATAAGTGTTTAATTAATAATAATTATTTCTAATTGCAGAATGGCGAAGTATCTGGATAATGACGAGGCGATAGCAGCGTTTTAGGAGAGCTGTCAGATGAGTCGGAAGGTGAAGAAGACAATGTGGAAGTGTGCTCTGATTCTGAGGAATATAATTCTGACATTGATGAAGACTATGTGCCAATTGAAGATGATATCATATATGAAGAACTGAGTGAAGTAATACGTGACGTAGAGGTGGAAGAACATAGCAACTCCGGAAAGAAGGATCCCGTCTCAAGTGGAGGTAAAAGGAAGAAAATATTACAGAATATTGGAAATAGCAGCAAGAAACGGCAAAAGGAGACCTCCAGAACATCTACTCAGCGTGGAGCTCCCAGTGGAAGTGTTTCTAATCCTCTAGTTCAGAGTGATAAACTCATAATGACTGGACGAAATGAATTTCAGTGGACAACAAAGTGAAATTATTTGTTTTTGTAAATATAGATAACTTGCACGTGGATTTACTTGCTCATTTACCAAAAATTCCTTTGACACGTCATTTTTACGTAATGTCTACTAATAATAGGTGGGTGATTATGTCTACCATTCTAGGGTTAAGATCCACTGGACACTTTTCTTTCGTAACACTTTTCACGGTTGTCCTACCTACTTTTAAAGCGTCACAAACTCGATCCACCACTTTTGTAACAGGAAGAAGAGGCCAACCGTTATCACGCTCTTTCTCAAAATATTCACGAAGCCGGTATATAAATTCACGGCTTTGGCTTTTATAACAACTGATTTTTTTCTTAGTCGTTTCCGATGATCCACTGGCCATGTCACAATAACAAAAACAAACAGTTTACACACACAGTGAACGCATGCACTTCATGCAGGCAACTGAGGCCACGTGTTTCTCTTTAAAGAAGTTGCATCACCGCACTAGCAGTACAAGAGAGTCATGGCGACATGAACGGTGATTGGTGCTTGCTGTTAAATCTTAAATCTGGCGCGCCAGTGACGTCAGGCATTGCAAACCGTGACGATTATTCTACCACTAGAAGAACTCTTAGTATTCTTTGTGGTAACATAACTTTAATTAAAACAATAATATCAAATCGACGAGGGGTGTAGGTTTCAATGATTTAATATTAAAATCATACGGCACATTGTAAATTTTAATAGTATTTTCAAGGTTATATGTATAGTTTTAAATCGCCGCAGGTTGGCAATACTATTCTCTACTCTTATTTTTTCTTTTCATCACAATCTGTCAGGGCCGGACAGCCAGCGGCTGGACTGTAAGTGATATAGTAAGGTATAATTTGCAACGTAATACTGAAAGCCGTCCGCCTCTGTGGTGTGGTTAGTGTGATTAGCTGCCACCCCCGGAGGCCCGGGTTCGATTCCCGACTCCGCCACGAAATTTGAAAAGTAGTACGAGGGCTGGAACGGGGTCCACTCAGCCTCGGGAGGTCAACTCAGTAGAGGTGGGTTCGATTCCCACCTCAGCCATCCTGGAAGTGGTTTTCCGTTGTTTCCCGCTTTTCCTCCAGGCAAATGCCGAGATGGTAACTAACTTAAGGCCACGGCCTCTTCCTTCCTTCTTCCTTGTCTATCCCTTCCAATCTTCACATCCCCCACCAGGGTCCCTGTTCAGCATAGCATGTGACACCGCCTGGGCGAGGTACTGGTCATCCTCACCAGTTGTATCCCCCGATCCAATGTCTCATGCTCCAGGACACTGCCCTTGAGGCGGTAGAGGTGGGTCCCTCACTGAGTCCGAGGGAAAAATCAACCCTGGAGGGTGAGCAGATTAATAAAGAAAGAAGAATATTAAAAGCCACAACGTAACATTATAGCTCAGTGATATTAAGGGGAGGTGCACCTTTGGAGGTCAGACAAATGCAGGTGTATTGTCCTATAATGGAGAACAGACCTCCCTCATTTCGATGAAAGAAGGATTTTAAAAATACCTAAACCTATAATAGTTTCGAAGATGCAACAACAAATATAAACAAGTGTCAGGTGGATTGTCCCTTTAGATGAAGGTTTCTCAAGTTTCAGTGTTACACAGCGTGTTCATCATGTGTCTAGACGTGTTTAAGTTAGACAATGATGCAGGACTGTGTACTTTAATCATATTAATAACATACATAGGGATCTTCTACCTCATATCACTTGACAATGCCGTTAATTTTAAGCAATAACAGTAATGTCCACAACAAATAGAATAATTTTCATATTTATTGTTTACAGTACAATGCCAGGTCTTGAAACTTAATCTCTACACCTGGGCCGTACAAGCAACGAACAAACGAATTATATAAATAGATCAGTAATTGGGGTATTTATGGCAAAGGAGCTACTACAAATTAGGCCTACGCCAGCGTGATTTACAGTGTACTGATGGCTATTATCATTGGCCAAGAACTTCAGAGTCACCTCAAGCTTAAATCTCGGTGTTATTTCATTTCTCATCACTGTGTTGTGTCTTTGAATTTGCGGTGTTATAGCATCTAACAGTGTCTGAAAGTTATCAGGCTTCGATCTCATACACTTTCTGTATTCTTCTTTATACTCTGTCGCAAGTTCTCTCGGAATTAATGTTGATGCCCCGAGTGTATCTCTCCTAAGCCAGCCTCTTACCCATTCCCTTCTTCCCTCATTTGCTTCTTCTAATGCTTCACTAACCTCTTGCATTAATATGTTTGCAAATGTCTTTAAACTCTTCGTTACGATGTGCTTGCGTCTTGACATGGTGCTACTACTCTACTCTACTGTATGACTCTACTCCCGTATGAACGATACAAGTGTCAACTCTACCAGTCTGTGGTAGAGTGGAGTAACGTGGCTACTCTACTATCTACTCTACTCGCCTCGCTACTCTACCCGTGTAAACCAGCCCTGAGTGTGTTTTGTTTGATGTTTAAAGAGCCCGGACATGTGGGTTATCTCTGCCTAACTACAGACATATTACCCAGCGCGAGACCTACCTTGCTCCTTTCGCTCACTGGAGCTCCAAACAAAATTAACTACCGATGTGTACCGAACAATTACGATGTTTAGGTAGGTTTTGATCTACCTTGTATGTAGACGAAAACTTAGATTAGCAAATCTCGTATGAAAAGATTCACCTTTATGTTCCATTAACTAATTAACATTTTTATGGAATAAATTAGAGGAATTACGTCCTAAAATGCATTGCTAATAATAATAATAATAATAATAATAGTAATAATAATAATAAATTATGTTTTTGGATTTACACCTCACTAACTACTTTTATGGTTTTCGGAGATGCCGAGGTGCAGGAATTTAATTCCGCAGTAGTTCTTTTACGTGCCAATAAATATACAGATGCAAGGCTGACGTAATTGAGCACTTTCAAATACCACCACACTGAGCCAGGATCAAACCTGCGAAGTTGGGGTGAGAACGCCAGCGCCTCAACCATCTGAGCCACTCGGCCCGGCACGTGGCTTATGTTGACTGGTTATGTCAGAATTGGGTGATGGAAAACAAATTGTGTTAACACGGCAGGCAAAGTAGTGCAAGGGCATTAGCCAACGATTAACTTACGACGAACGGACTAAAGCGAGGTCCCTAAGCTGTAACGGTTCAAATCCCGTTACAAGATGATATCTGTATTTTTATTATTGTATGATTTTATCTGTATTTTATTATTATTATTATTATTATTATTATTATTATTATTATTATTATTATTATTATGTCAGTATTATTATTATTATGTTATCTGTGATATTGTTACTATTATTGTAATTATCAGTCTTATTTAATTCGATTTTGCAATGCCTGTTGCTTGCAAGATTGTACTTAAGTGTATGCATATATAAGTATATGTAGATTAACATTAAATACCTGTACAGTGAGAGTTTCGATGTATCAGATGTGGAAGTGACGTTGTTATATTGCTATACCACTGGCGATTCTGCCAAGTCATCGCCACGTTATTGCTACGTCATTGTATTTATTTAGCAATGCGCTCAGAGAGTAGTAAATGGAACAAATAATTAGTAGTAACGAAAATAGTAAGAAAGAGATAAGTAATAAAATGGAAGAAATGATTGGTATTAGTAATGTAAATAATAAGAAACAGATGGAAGAATTAATTGGCAGTAATAAAGAAAATTTTAATGTGATCAATGAGAAAATAGAAGGGCTAAGTGAATCACTTAATTCTAAAATAGATACTAAGATAGTAGAGGTAACTAGTCAAATATCTAAGTTAGAAGATAAGGTAAATAAAGAGTGTGTTGACCTTAGAGAAGAAATGGAGTCGAGTCGGAGCGATCTTCATACTCAAATTGAGCATGTCAAAGGAACTTGTACAGAGAATATCAAAGAGTTAAGTAATAAGATTTCTAGTAATCAGGAAGAAATTCACGAAATCATAGACAAAAGACTAGAAAAGATCCATAATGCAGTGGGGCAAGATATGAAGGAATGTGTCAGTAAGGTAGAAACGTTTGAAAAAGAGCTTGGGCAGGTCAGAGAACTAAAGAATAAACAAGAAACTTTATCACAGCAGGTAAGAGAAAGAGAGGAAGAATTGAAGGAAGAAGTGAGAATAGTGGAAGAGAATGCTGAGAGAGCAGCGGAAGAAGAAGAAGAAGTTGTGAACTGCCAGGGAGTGATACGGCAGAAAGGTACAGGTGAGACGGCGAGAGAAGTGGTAATAGCGAGTGGTTTGTTCAGTAGGGATTGTGATTTAACCAAGTTTTCTGGAAAACAGTTTAATCCGATAGAATTTGTAAAAGTAGTTGAGAAACGATTTGCAAGTAAGTTGAGGAATAATAATACTGAATGGGAATACGTACTGGAAATCTTGTCGAATGTTTTTATCGGTGAAAGTAGAATATGGTTTCGAGTGTACTGGGATAATATGTCTAATTTAGGAGAGATTAAAGAGTTCATTGATAGGCTTTGGAAGGAATGTGTGCAAGGGCGCGCGAGAGAGAGAGAGCGCATGATGTCTGGGGAAAGTAGTATAGTAGTGAGAGGGGGGGAAATGTTAGCCGTGTCTCAGAGAAGAGGTAGTAATCAAGATCCGCAGAGGATTAATAGTTGTGTTGATGGTGATAGTGGTCGGAAGAGTAATCAGAGAGAATCGGGAGATGGGAGGCGTATGG
The DNA here is from genome assembly GCF_040414725.1 of Anabrus simplex. Taxonomy (NCBI): domain Eukaryota; kingdom Metazoa; phylum Arthropoda; class Insecta; order Orthoptera; family Tettigoniidae; genus Anabrus; species Anabrus simplex. The sequence continues at coordinate 942,314,988 of NC_090266.1, read as the reverse complement.
ATTTGAGTTATGAGAGAGAAGGTCAGAAGAGTAATCAGAGAGAATCGGAAGATGGGAGGCGTATGGATTTGAGTTATCAGAGAAAATATGATAGTCTTAATATGAATGTTATCCAGGTGTCGTTATCGAGTCAGAGTATTTCAGATTCACAGGGAATCCGGTAAATTAAGTGAACTGTCCAAAGGTAGAAGATGGACTGGTATTTAGTATAAGTAGTTATGTAGTGAAAGTAGATTGAAGTATAGTGTGATTGTGACCTAAGTAATGTTAAGTGAGATATTTAAGTAGTGCCGTAGTCGTAGATCATGCAGTAATTAATGGTAGCAGTAAGTTAGACGTAAGAAGTGTTCTGGTAAGTGATGTAAGTACTTATAATACTGAGAATATGATGTATGTAGTGAGGTGATAACTCCGATGATGGAAAATGTGATATGAAGAAGGTAAGTGAAGGTACTATTAGATATTACAACAGCCGTTGGGTAAATCACAGTGAGTAAATAAAATGATAGCGGTACCAATCATAATTGTAGATACGTTTCAGCATGCCTTGTTGCACCAAAGATTGTGTATTCAGTGATTTTAGGAGCTGACTTGGTTGCAAATCATGGAAGTAGAGTAGACTTTAATTTAGGTAGTGTGTGTTTGTTCTATGAGAAAAACTAGCAAAGAAGTACGTGTTAATTATGATGGTCTGAGGTAAGTGTGTTGGTGACGTGTGTTCTTTAAAGATATATGAGAGGTAAGTGAAGGTGTTCCTAGTGAGAGGAAATGTGTTGAAGTGTGTCAGGTGTCTATAACGACCAGGATCGGAGGGATCATCGGTATGAGGCAGTGACGGGAGGTAATTTGAGTGAATTACAGGAGTAATTGTGTTCGATGTTAGGTAAGCATCGAGATGTATTTAGTGGTAAGTGAGGAAGAACACGTAAATGAACATAAATTTGTAGTACATGACCATTCATCATTTGTGGGAGGTAAGTACCCCATTCAACTTAAAAATGCTAGTGAAGTCTAGGAACAAATAAACATTATGCTGGATTACGGAATAATTGAACCATCTTGTAGCCATAGTATTGATTCTTTAATTATTGCTGCCAAGGAGGATGTGAGTTATTGAGATATGTAAGTTAATAAGGGCAAAATTGATTCGTTTGAGTGACAGAGTGCTACTCAGAATTCCATTTTCATCATCTGCAGAGGCGGGAAATATGTCGAAGTTAATTTTTGTATCAGGGGTATTTCACTATTGTGAACCGTATCGGGGAGTGTGCATATTCTTATAAATTCAGGAAGGGGATATTGTCGCTATTTATAGTATTATTTATGTAAGGAAGTACTTCACGTGAGATTTGTTGAGATAAAAAAATGAAAATGATTAATTTTGTGAGAAACTGGCAAAATAAAACTAACAACTGCGATTTGCGTGTGAACGAAGTGTCGTATTGGTGCATTGGAAGAATAAGTGCTACATTGTCATGTTCTGTGTGGCAAAAGCGGAGAACAGGACATTGGACAGTTATCTGCGATAACAATATGCGAGAAAAGTTCTCATATAAGTGAATTTTCACAAAATATTTTGATATGTTAAAAAAGGAGAAGAATGTTGTATATTGATTGAAAATTATCTGTGTGTGTTAAATTAAGGGCTATGCTCTTGTGTATTGTATGAGAATGGGACACTGGACAGTTATCTGCGATGACAATGTGCCAGAAAAATTCTCATACCTTTGATATTTTATAAAATGTATGGATGTTGAAAAAGAAAATTATTGTTGTATACTCGTTTAAAGTGTTTATCTGTGTCAGTGTTATATATATAATTTTGTTCATAAATCAATCGATTCTTTGTTCTTCGATTTATTTATGAGGGAGGCGAATTGTAACGGTTCAAATCCCGTTACAAGATGATATCTGTATTTTTATTATTGTATGATTTTATCTGTATTTTATTATTATTATTATTATTATTATTATTATTATTATGATTATTATTATTATTATTATGTCAGTATTATTATTATTATGTTATCTGTGATATTGTTACTATTATTGTAATTATCAGTCTTATTTAATTCGATTTTGCAATGCCTGTTGCTTGCAAGATTGTACTGAAGTGTATGCATATATAAGTATATGTAGATTAACATTAAATACCTGTACAGTGAAAGTTTCGATGTATCAGATGTGGAAGTGACGTTGTTATATTGCTATACCACTGGCGATTCTGCCAAGTCATCGCCACGTTATGGCTACGTCATTGTATTTATTTAGCAATGCGCTCAGAGAGCCGGCGGCGGTTTCACAACTGTATGTAATATTTGCCGCGTTGTGGGAGTATGTCATTGTTACTTTCCTAAATTGCTGACTAATTTTACAAACATATTAATCTGAATTTATATTGAAAAATCGGAATATCTGCATTTAAAATGGAAATTATGAAAATTAATATTCATTAAATAAAATACACACTCGTCGGACCTTGTACTCACACTTACTTGTTACCTACTTACTTACACATACGTTATTTGAAGGGCGCCAGCTGCCACTCAGTGCAGCAATAATAGAATGAGACTCTCGACTATCTCTAGGGTGTGGGGTAATAAGCTTACTTTTGACAACATACCATATAAGTTCTGGGAAAAGGAGATTGTCGTTCGGTTTCCCCATTAATTTTGAGGTTAAGATATTTTACTGTCAATGAAATGAAACTATGAATTCGTTTGTTAGAACAATATATATTCTTTAAATAATATATCAAAAAAATAGTGAGTCTTGTTGCGATAAAACAGATGAGAATATTATTATTATTATTATTCTCGTATCAGAAACATACATGTTGTACACAGTTATAATTACTATATTACATTTGCCCAAAACTTGGCCACTTCCAAAGCATTTTTTGATGCTTGATATAGTTCATCTTCTGTGCAGGAGGCTGGACATAGACGACACTGGAGCATATGTTGGACTGTCTGGTCTTCTCCGCAGTCACATTGGATTTTTTCTTGATCTATATAGCCCCATCTTGCCAAATTAACTTTGGATCTGCCAACTCCAGATCTCAGTCTATTCAGGGACTTCCAGGTCATCCATTCTTCATTGTAGCCAGGAGGTAGAGTTTCAGAAAATCTTATCCAGCCAGGAGGAAGGTAGGATGTAGCCCTCCATAATTGCAACCTGGCTTTTTCAGTAGTGGTTCTAAGTTCCTTTGAAGTTCTGAGAAAACTCAGATGAGAATATGAAATTATGACATTGCAACTGACAGAAACTAGGCATGAATTTGAATTCTTCTTGACCGGACATTTAACAATTTATACGAAATATTTCCCTCACTGATTCACTTGACTGTACCTTCAACACTTTTAGTGTAATTACGACGTATTCCTTTGATCTGGTGTTTACTGTAGATGTGTCACGCCTAACTTGGTGATACATCCTTGTGACTGCTTCTTCTCCATATCATCTGACTTCTTTGTAAGTCAATATGGTATTACCTCTTGGCAGGTCCAGGGTTGCCCTCTCTGACTCCATGGTAAGCCCTTGCGTCCGTGTCTTCCACTAAGTGACGGACCAACTTTGGCCTCACTCTCTCAATGACCAATAATTAATGGCTCACTGAGTCTTCTCCATCTCTCGTTCACACTCGTTGACTGACCGACTGAGGCCTCTTCATCTAGTAGACTTGTTCACTGTACTGCTTCCGTTTAAGTAATGACTTATGACCGACTGAGGCCTCTCCTTCCAGTAGACTGATGCTATAAGGCGCTGGTCCTCGTATTTATAACCATTGGTTGACACACCTACGCAATCTCCAGAAATAACAATGACATACTCCCACAACGCGGCAAATATTACATACAGTTGTGAAACCGCCGCCGGCTCTCTGAGCGCATTGCTAAATAAATACAATGACGTAGCCATAACGTGCCGATGACTTGGCAGAATCGCCAGTGGTATAGCAATATAACAACGTCACTTCCACATCTGATACATCGAAACTCTCACTGTACAGGTATTTAATGTTAATCCACATATACTTATATATGCATACACTTAAGTACAATCTTGCAAGCAACAGGCATTGCAAAATCGAATTAAATAAGACTGATAATTACAATAATAGTAACAATATCACAGATAACATAATAATAATAATAATAATACTGACATAATAATAATAATAATAATAATAATAATAATAATAAAATACAGATAAAATCATACAATAATAAAAATACAGATATCATCTTGTAACGGGATTTGAACCGTTACAAAGCCAACTGTTAGTCAATTGTTCTCGTTAGTTTGTTGCGGTCGGTTATTGTCAGACTTGTGGTTATTCTACGACATGTCGTCTGGAATAGTTTACGAGTCTGTCTTCGGTTTGGTAGACGCAATATACTGTCATGTGTTCGTCGACATTATAGGAGTTAGTAATAAAGCTGAAAAGATTCTACTGAGAATTCTCACGGCATGCCAGTATTTAAAACATCCACATTTTATCAGAATCCATCTTAACTTTGTATTATTTCAAGTCACTCCAATAACCAAACTCTAGGGGACACAAGTGGTTTAAGAATGTTCAGTGAGATATTTAGGAAACTGTGCTTCAAAACATCCGCCAGTGATTAATGAAATTCACAGTTATCCGAGTGTTGTGATTCTTAGTGAACGTCGCCAGTATTTAATGGGAGTATACACAAGTGACATTTTTCTGATATCGTGTAATTAATCTCCTAAGTACACGAACCTGCTACGCATGCGTAGCAGGGGGAGAGGTGATACTCCCACGTGGCGCGTCCCAGGTGGCGGATAGGGGGGTCCTAACCGGCTTGCCGGCGGACTTGAGGGAAATAAAATACCTCTCGCGGACCAAACACACACCCCCTGTGGGTGGGGGAGGCAGATGAATAATACACCCACGGTATCCCCTGCCTGTCGTGAGAGGCGACTAAAAGGGGCGACCAAGGGATGATTGCATTCGAACCATGAAACTACATGTGATTAGTACCACCACGCGGAGAACACCAAGGGTCGCTTTTACTTGTGCGTAGTACCACTATATTAGGTCCGAAATAGGTTTATGATTAGTAGCACACAGGAGCACCGCGCGGTCGGCTTTTGCAGTACCTGTGATTAGTACCACCATATGAGCAGGACCATGGGATGATAGCTACCATGGTTCTGCCTTGCCTGTGATTAGTACCCACTATATGAGGAACACCACGGGATAGGGAGAGGTCCCTGTGGTTAGTACTCTTATGTGATGAACACCATAGGTTTGCGTTGCCTGTAAATGGCGCCGCAAAGTGAGAAAAACATAGGTCTGTATTATATGTCGAATTTCATAACCTCTGAGTAGTACAATAATGTGTGGAGTACCGCAAGTCTTTGCTACTTTTGATTAGTACCGCAACAGGACGGATACCATGGTTCTAAATTACAAGCGATGAGTATCATTCTGAGGGGCCTTTGATCTGTATTTTGGACCCATTTAGACACCAAGCATCCTCGATTCAGGATTGTGCTTTGGAAGTGGTCCCTTGGTCTGTACTACTATTAACTATGATAGTTTTTTGAGACGGATCCACTGATTGTTTTAAATTCATGTTCATTCATTCATGCATGCATTCATTCAGTCTTCATGACATTTTTTATTTTGGTCAGTGGATGATTTTGAACTTTTACTTTGTCGTTTCATTTCGTAGCATTAGGGGCCGATGACCTCGATGTTAGGCCCCTTTAAACAACAAGCATCATCATCATCATCAATCTCCTAAGTGCATTTATCCTTTATTTTTGCATTAAAGTTTCTCAGCTCAATGAAATATATTTTCATGTGGCCACCGAGAAATTAATTTGCTACAGTAGTTAGAAAGGGTTGCCTGGCCGAGGCGGTAAAGGCGTGCTCGGTTCGAATCCCCGTCAGGAAGACGTAAAAATTAAGAAACGAGATTTCCACTTCCAGAGGTGCATATGGCCCTGAGGTTCACTCAGCCTACACCGAAATGAGTACCAGGTTAATTCCTGGGGCGCAAAGGCGGCCGGGCGTAGTGCTAACCACTCTGCCCCATCACGTGCTGAGGTTACGAATGGTGCAAGCCTTTACCTTCCACCCCTCCAAAGGCCTTCATGGCCTGTACAGAGATGACTTTGCTTTATGACAGTAGTTAGAAATCTTCTGCTGGAGATAGAAGAGGACCAGGGAACGCGGTTCTACTTTGGAAAATGGTATTGGAAACCCATATGGAGCTCATCAGTTTTGCAGTGTGTGTTGCTGTGCTATTATACTCTGCAACTTCGAACGTTAAATAGAGAAGCAGTCTGGTCCGACTTCTTGATGGTCAAAATGAGCAGTTCTTCACAGTCCTTTAATGTAAATGTAACGTCACGAATTGCGCGCGAGTTTTTTAAATGTACCGCAGTGCAGAGATTTAGCAATGCATATTTTGTTCTTGTGTTCAGGTTAGTGTGAAGCTTATTATTTTACAGTTTACATTACGTCGCACCGACACAGATAAGTATCGACGATAGATGGGAAAGGGCTAGGAATGTTATGGAAGCAACCGTAGCCTTAATTAAGGTGCAGCCCCAGCATTCGAATGGTGGGAAAATGGAAAATAACGGAAAACCATCCCCAGGTCTGCCGTCAGTGGGACTCGAACCCACTAGCTGCCGAATGCAAGCTAACAGCTACGTGACTCAAACCACGCGGCCACTTGCCTCTGTAGTGTGAAGGTTAACTGTGTCAAGTCACTGTTCTATTTTCAGTTACATGGCCATCTGAGGACATGTTTCATTTAATTTATTGCTCCGAAGTTCGAGGTGAATTTTGGCCATAAGTTTATTTCTCACGTATGATGTTGAACTTGACTTGTGTATTCACACAGCTGATCGTAAACTATCTTTATTTGTAGCGTTTATTCAACTAAGGCTGTGAAGTGATTCTATGTGACGTGATAATCAACAAGTAGTCTTCAGAATTGTAGTCAACAAGGTCAACCGAGTGTTGGAGGTTTCAAAGTGGATGGTACATAATTACTACTGTTAACGTGTTAATGTTTGATTAATCATCATCATCATCATCTGTTTACCCTCCAGGTTCGGCTTTTCCCTCGGACACAGCGAGGGATCCCACCTCTACCGCCTCAAGGGCAGTGTCCCGGAGCTTCAGACTCTTGGTCGGGGGATACAACTGGGGAGTATGACCAGTACCTCGCCCAGGCGGCCTCACCTGCTATGCTGAACAGGGGCCTTGTGGAGGGATGGGAAGATTGGAAGGGATAGGCAAGGAAGAGGGAAGGAAGCGGCCGTGGCCTTAAGTTAGGTACCATCCCGGCATTCGCCTGGAGGAGAAGTGGGAAACCACGGAAAACCACTTCCAGGATGGCTGAGGTGGGAATCGAACCCACCTCTACTCAGTTGACCTCCCGAGGCTGAGTGGACCCCGTTCCAGCCCTCGTACCACTTTTCAAATTTCGTGGCAGAGCCGGGAATCGAACCCGGGCCTCCGGGGGTGGCAGCTAATCACGCTAACCACTACACCACAGAGGCGGACAATGTTTGATTAATGTTCGAGAAAATCAAGTGTTAGAAAACACATTCATCAGTGAATTCCACAGCTTCTTCTCCTTCTTAATCTGTTTACCCTCCAAGGTTGGTTTTCCCCTCGGACTCAGCGGGGATCTCACCTCTACCGCCTCAAGGGCAGTGTCCTGGAGCGTGAGACATTGGGTCGGGGATACAACTGGGGAGAATGACCAGTACCTCGCCCGGGCGGCCTCACGTGCAATGCTGAACAGGGGCCTTGTGGGGGATGGTAAGATTGGACGGGATAGCCAAGGAAGAGGGAAGGAGGAGGCCGTGGCCTTAAGTTAGATACCATCCCGGCATTTGTCAGGAGGAGAAGTGGAAAACCACGGGAAACCACTTCCAGGATGCCTGATGTGGGAATCGAACCCACCTGTACTCATTTGACCTCCAGAGGCTGAGTGGACCCAGTTCCAGCCCTCGTACCACTTTTCAAATTTCGTCGAAGAGCCGGGAATCGAACCCGAGCCTCTGGGGGTGGCAGCTAATCACACTAACCACTACACCACAGAGGCGGAAGAATTCGACAACCAATTTATTTAATTTACAGAATAGGCCAATCGAATAGCATAACGTATTATGGATGTTTAGTGTGGAATGATAGACATAGAGCTGATGATGGCATGTTAGTAATACCGAGTGTATGAAAAAGATGACAAATTTATTTATATAGTACTTCGTAGTTAATATTGCTTTACTGGCAGCGAGTACTGATGAGAGAATAGGAGCTGTGGGGAATATCACAAGGTCCTCTAAATGAGCATGACCGGGCGAGTTGGCCGTGCGCGTAGAGGCGCGCGGCTGTGAGCTTGCATCCGGGAGATAGTAGGTTCGAATCCCACTATCGGCAGCCCTGAAAATGGTTTTCCGTGGTTTCCCATTTTCACACCAGGCAAATGCTGGGGCTGTACCTTATTTAAGGCCACGGCCGCTTCCTTCAAACTCCTAGGCCTTTCCTATCCCATCGTCGTCATAAGACCTATCTGTGTCGGTGCGACGTAAAGCCCCTAGCAAAAAAAAAAATTAGCATGTTATTGCCCGTAAGCATCCTTGTTGTATGGAACAGAACAACGTTAAGGTATATTGTACTTGGAGTCGGAGTGTATAATTGTGTAATGTGAAGTTAGCACCGAGATTGTAGTGTTCATTCAAAGAAAATTCACTCTTGCGATTACACCTGTGTTGATTCATTGTAATTTAATTTTCCTATGGTTGTTTGGCAATGTCCAGCTCCATGGCTGGTATGCTGGCCTTTGGTTTGGTCACAGTGGTGCCGTTTTCGATTCCCAGGGGGGTCGGGGGTTATAACCATAATTGATAAAAGCCACTGCCACGGCGGGTGGGTGTATGCGTTGTCTTCATCATCATTTCATCATCATCATCATCATCATCATCACCACCACCACGACGCGCAGGTCACCAACGGGCGTCAAGCCGAACTTGTCCTTGGACACTCCTGGCACTAAAATGCCATACGCCATTTCATTCGGCATTGTTTGAGTCTTCCAGTCGGCTTCTCAGTGAATATTATATGGTATCCTGCTTGCAACTCGTGAATTTTTCCGTGTGTGACATGCTGTAACGGTTCAAATTCCGTTACAAAGTGATATCTGTATTATTATTATTATTATTATTATTATTATTATTATTATTATTATTATTATTATTATTATTATTATTATTATTATTATTATTATTATTATTATTATTATTATTATTATGTCCGTATTATTATTATTTTATCTGTGAGATTACTATTATTATATTATCATTCTTATTCAATTCGATTCTGCAATGCTTGTCGCTTGCATGATTGTAGTTAACTGTATGCATATATATGTGCGTGTAGATGAACATTAAAGACATGTACAGTGAGAATAGTTATATATCAGATGTTGGATGTGACATCGTTACATTGTGCAATACTGCTGGGATTTCTGTCAAGTCATCGCCACGTCATGGCTACGTCATCCTGCGTAATTAGCACTGAGCTCAGATACTCAGGGAGCCCCAGGGGATTTCACCATTACATGCAACAGTTTGGGGCGGGTGGGATTAGATCATAGTTATTTCTGGAGATTACGTAGGTGTGCCACGCTGTGCCTATACAAGGTGGCTGCATATTGTACAGTCAGTCATTATTCAATTGGAAGGAGAGGCGACAGTTGGTCGGAGTGTGAATGAGATGGAGACCGCAGTCGGTCAGTCAGTCATTATTCAATTGGAAGCAGAGGCCTAAGTCGGTCAGTCAACGACAGTCAACGAGTGTGAACGAGATGGAGAAGGCTCAGTGAACCATTAGTCTTTGGTCATTGAGAGAGTGAGGCCAAAGTTGGTCGGTTACTTAGTTGAAGATACAGACGGGAAGGCTTACAACGAAGTCACAGAAGGATAGACCTGCAATGAGGTCATACAGTGCAGACTTACCAATAAGTCATATAATATGGAGAAGAAGCAGTCACAAGGATGCATCACCAAGTTAGGCGTGACACATCTACAGTAAACACCAGATCTAAGGAATACGTCGTAATTACACTCAAAGTGTTGAAGGTACAGTCAAGTGAAACAGTGAGGGATATATTCCGTATAAATTGTTATATGTCCGGTCAAGAAGAATTCAAATTCATGCCTAGTTTCTTTCAGTTGCAATGTCATTAGTTCATATTCTCATCTGTTTTAATCGCAGCAGTTCTCACTACAATATATATTGTTCCAAGAATATATTTTGTTCTATCAAATTAATTTAGCGTTTCATTTCTACAGTAAAATACCTTAACCTCAAAATTAATGGGGAAACCGAATGCCAATCTCCTTTTCCCAGAACTTATATGGCATGTTGTCAAAAGTAAGCTTATTATCCCACACCCTGTTAGTATTAAATAAATCTCACAATGCTTCATCCCCAGATGTGCATTTTTTGTGGTTAGTTATGAATACGGTACAACTAAGCTTTCGTTCGCAAATTGAATTTATTGATGGATTTATAAGCCTTACATTGGGTATATGAGTTGTATTGGAGAAATGTGAGTTGAATTGAGGTAATCATTTTTATTCCATTTGTGAAAAAGTTTATTTGGTGGTTATTTTGCGTCCTTGATTTAACGCCTACTGCAAGAGACCCTGCGATTGTTTTTTAACTGTTAGGTTCTTCAGTCTGTTAAAACTAACTTATTAATAAATAAATTTAAAGACTCTGAAATTGAAAACATAGAAGTGAATTGTACCTGACGTAAGGAAAAAATTTAAGATAGGACGGCTTGTTTCGTTCTTCAGAGAACATCCTCGGAGTCAATCAAATCACGTTCGAAAATATTTAGAATATATAAACATTGTCCGCCTCTGTGGTGTAGTGGTTAGCGTGATTAGCTGCCACCCCCGGAGGTCCGGGTTCGATTCCCGGCTCTGCCACAAAATTTGAAAAGTGGTACGAGGGCTGGAAAGGGGTCCACTCAGCCTCGGGAGGTCAACTGAGTAGAGGTGGGTTCGATTCCCACCTCAGCCATCCTGGAAGTGGTTTTCCGTGGTTTCCCACTTCTCCTCCAGGCGAATGTCGGGATGGTACCTAACTTAAGGCCACGGCCGCTTCCTTCCCTCTTCCTTGCCTATCCCTTCCAATCTTCCCATCCCTCCACAAGGCCCCTGTTCAGCATAGCAGTTGAGGCCGCCTGGGCGAGGTACTGGTCATTCTCCCCAGTTGTATCCCCGACCAAGAGTCTGAAGCTCCAGGACACTGCCCTTGAGGCGGTAGAGGTGGGATCCCTCGCTGAGTCCGAGGGAAAAGCCGAACCTGGAGGGTAAACAGATGATGATGATGATGATGATATATAAACATTTATGGTAAAAATTGTGCTGAAGTCCTTAAATACTTGTAATTTGATACTTATCTTAATATAATCCTCCAAAAGTGTTTCCTCACTCCTTTCTAGCCCAGAATAGAATGCAAGATGGTGTAATACTCTGTAGTTGGCGTGAGTCCAGCTGGCTAATTTGTCATTTAATTTTCTGTATGTCATGATCCGGCCTCAATTATTTTATTATTATTCAGGTGTAGCTGTGCTATCATTTATTTTCTTTTGAAGTAGTTTCCAAACTTATTCATAAATTAGTTTCGACAGACTGAAGGATCTAAAAGTTATAAATAAATGGAGTCGAAACTGAAAAGAAATAGCTTCAAATATCACCCCCCCCCCCATCCCGCCATTTCCAAAAAAATGATGTGAGGTCAGAGTAATCCTGTTGATAATAAATCCAAGTAGTATTTGTGAATTAGGTCAAGTTTATTTAACTTCAGCATCATCCACATTGGCTTGTAAATATGATTATTTGTGAGGGTAATTTCAGGAACTACGTTGGATTACTGGTGTATTTCAGTTAAATTAGTAGGCTTTACTCAGCGTGTTGGATTTTTGGTGTGTTACTATCGTCCACTGTGTTTATACATTTACGGAGGCGAAATTATTTTTCATTGATGGAGTACGTAATTGATTATAATTTAATCTGCACATAGTACTGGTGTTTCACGGTTAGGATTCAGTCAGCAGTACTATAGACAGATAGAAGTTTGAACATGGATTCGGTTGCCGTCGAAGAAAGTAAGGTTTTCTTCTACAGAAATGTTTTATTTTCAAGAGAGTCCTTATAAAAGTAACATTCAATATCATTTCAAATAAAACACATGTTCAAGATATATTAATTTATATCAATTTTATGTTCAATTATCTTCATTTAACTTTATTCAGACAACAATTTAGTAGTCTTATTTACTTAGAACTTGAACAGTTTAAATGGAGTCAAGATCTGTCTGTCTGTTAGATCTCCAGTCCGAGTGCTAATTGAATCCCAAAAAAGCACCATCGCAGTTATAGAGAAACCACACCAAAAATGGCGGCGCTAAATTAAGGCGTACTGGCCAAGATGAGGAGTGAGGTAGTTGCTATTGATTTTCTTAGGGCCAGAAAGTGCTATTGCAGCATGACCGGCCCTATGACTTGGTTCGTAACATGCAGACGCACAAGCCGTGCTCCAGCCCATACCTCAGCAGCTTCCATACCGTTACAGCCAGAATGAGACTGAGTCTTCGATGGAAGCTTCATTTGTCTCTGGCTTATACCAAGAGAAAGACGAAAAACTACTGCATCCATCAAGGAATGACAGTATGTACTGCACCCAAGGCCAAGATCATAATTGTATAACTGAGTTGTAATCCGAGTCAGGAAAATGCTGCTTGTGAGACAGTAGCGTAGCAAGGATCGACTGATGCGGGGACAGGTGGGGGGAGTATAGTTATATACAATGATAGAGCATAATGAACGTGCTTGTGCGTGTGTGGTGCGCGCTTACATAAGTGTTATAATGAGGACACCTATACAGTTGAATTATTTTATATTCAGATTGCAGTACCGATACACTACAAAAATCGTGCGTTAAAATACAGAACAAGAACAGAACAGCGAATGGTATGCTCAGTCCAACTTTCCTAACTTATTAGTTATTAACTGAAGGAATATATTGGTTTTACAGTTATGTCTCTGTGAATATTCAAAAGAGCCAACCAACTCAGTCGACTTTCATTTATTTTTTGTCAGCTTCTGTTTATTTTCTCCCCTGTTGTGAGAGAAACTCCACCATATTATGGTGTTTTTATTGTTTATGATGTTCAAATTAAGATACAAAGTATAATAATCATTCCCATTATCACCATCTAAGGTTATGGATATTGATAACTTTAATTGAATAAATTTTATATTTTTCTCCTATTTTCTTTCTGACTAAAAATCCTCACTCTACATCTTGCCTAGTACGCCTCGATTTAGCGCCGCTATTTGTTGTAGTTTCTCTATAACCACGATGGTGATATTTATGGATCCAACTAGACTCTTTTGTGATTAAAAAGTCCCTCTCTGTATCTTAAATACAGAGTGACCCTGATGAGGAATCTTATGCCGGACATAATAATAATGATGATAATAATATAGTACAAGAGTGTCCTTGAAAATGATTCCAATACTTACAGAAGATTTAGCATTCAACAAACGAAGATAAAAAGGACCGATAAGGGCTACATCACCTCCAGGAACCAAGCACACGAAATAAATTTTCATTACATTTCCTTTCTTTTCCTTACCGACTTCTGTTCTTTTCAGTGTTCAGTTTGCAACAGCCTGTGATGAAAATAAATGCGTGTCTTGTGTTTCTATAGCTCCTCTTATGTTCTACGGCCGAATCGATTATCCTTCCAGATAGCCTACCTCCACCAATTATCTTACATACAGTACATAGTAATACGACTACTGTAACCATTTCGTTCGCATTATATTAATCCTGTCGAGCATTTATGGAACGTGGTGGTGAGGGCCATTCACAACCAAAACCTACGAATTTATAACATGACAGACAAGTTATCCGTGGAAGCCTTATGTGCGATATATATTGACATGTCAAAAGTCATGAGATAGTAGTAGTGAAAGGCAATAGTCGGTGACGCTACCGCACCGTGACGTCTTGGAAGTACCCAGACTTGCATCAGGTGTGATCTGACAACTCGAGAGAAAGTGTAAAGACCGTCTGTGCTGGTCGTGGGAAGGTGACGTGGGTTATAGTCTACTGAACGGGCCGTGATATTGGGCGGGGGGGGGGGGGCAGATAGTTGGAATATTCCATTTGCAAAGTTGTGCGAAGATTTAAAATTTCTCGATCGACGGTATGTCGTGAGTATCAGGAATATCTCATGAAAAGCATTACTATCCACTGTGAGCAGCCCGGTGGCCGACCACAGATGCTTAATGATTGCATTTAGCGGTGTCTGGCTAGAATTCTCCACAGTAACAGACAAGCCACATTGGCTCAAATCACAGCCAGTGCAGGAGGTGCCTGATGCGTATGCAACAGGTCAGTGCAGTGTATTTTAACGCTAGTGGGATGTGGGAACAAAAGAACTACCAGAGTGCCATTGTTAACACCACGACACCGGGCACAGCGTCGCACCTGGGATCGTAAAGTTGCTAATTGGACCCTGGAGGACTAGTGACAGATACCATGGTCCGATTCCAGTTGTTTCGAGCTTGCATTAGGGTTCGGATGTGGCACAGGCCCCATGAAGGCATGAACCCCAGTTGTCAACATGGCACGATACAGGCTGATGGTAGCTCCATAATGGTGTTGGGTGTGTCCATGTAGCATGGGCTGGAACCGCTGACCCGTATGAATAGGTCGTTTACCAATGACTGCAACGCTGATCTGTTCGGTGACCATTTGCAGGCCTTCATAGACTTCAAGTACCCCAACAAAATTATATATTCCAGTAGGATAATACACCGTGCCATCGGGCCCACGTTGTCTAGAATTGGTTCGAGGAACATTCTGGAGAGTTTCAACGACTGCTGTAGGCACCTCGTTCACCTGATATTAACCCTATCAAGTATTTATGGGACGTGGTAATGAGGTCAATTCACACCCAAGACCCTGAACCTACAAGTAGCAGGAAGCCATATGTAGCTATGCGAGCGGCATGGGTCGGAATTTCTCCTCGTGTATAATCCGATGCCACGATGAGTTGCTGCACTTAGCGAAGGTACAGCAGGGCCTACACGATACCAGTGTGTGTGTGTCGTTGCTAGTCGTACTTTTGACATGGTAATATGCAAGTACATATACACCGCCGGAAAAAATAGTACACCGTCTTAGAATTTTCCAATTCACTCAAGAAACAGTGCATATGGAGTACATTAAATTATTACATTTACAGATCAACAGCTCAAAAAGTACTGAGGTACGAGGTGTCTATCCATGCTGAAACACCCATTTTAGTACGTGCTGTATCCTCGAGGGGCGGCATTGCAGGCGCTGATTCTGGCATCCATTCGATCATACAGATGGCGAGTACTGTCTTGGGATACATTACTCCACGCCTGTTCGACCTATTCATGTAGTTCTGCAAGAGTTGTGGGTTATCAAGTCGGACGCGTCAGTTGTCGTCCCATCATATCCCACACGTGCTCGATGAGAGACAAGTCCGGAGGTCGTGCTGGCCAGGGCTGTTGCTGCACGTCTTGCAGAGCATGTCGAGTTTCACGCACAGTGCTTGGGCGAGCATTATCCAGTTGGAACAACACATCACCTTTTTACATCATTCTGCACGTACCAAGTGCTGGTCAGCGTTCCCTCCACAAACACTCAAGGTGAACGAGGGTTGTAGCTTATCGCACCCCAGACCGTCAGGCCTGGGGTGAGGCGCGTGCGTCTTGCAAAGAATGCACTCTACGAGACAGCGCTCGCCAGGTCTACGTCGTATGCGCAAACGACCATCACTTGCGTGCAGGCAGAATCTGCCTTCATCGCTGAAGACCACGGCCAAGCCATTCCATCTTCCAAGTGATCCTCTGACGGCACCAGTAGAGCCGTGCACGCCGATGCTGTGACGTAACTGGAAGACGGGCTAGAGGTGCGCGTGCCCGTAGTCTCACTGCTAGTGACCGGTCGGCAACAGTTGGTGTTGACACGTCTGGGCTCACAAACTCTCTTATCTGTGCTGTGGTATCTGCACGACCTGCCACTGCTGCCCTTACAATACGACGATCTTGGCGGACGTCTACCGGTGTGAGAATGGTCACGTGATCATTACAACCAGCATCGTTGCACAACTGACGCAGCACGTCCAACTTGTGTGACAATTCCCCGAAAGGACCATCCCGCCACTCGGAAGGCCACAATTTGCTCAGTTGGCTGTAGGAAGCACGAGTGCGTCTCCGTGGCATGGCGTCTGTTTGCTTCACCCGTTTACATCACACTGAGTTAAAGGGTACACGCAGATGGCGCTCTGGCAGCTATGTCACTACACTATCTGGGGGAGGACGACGTTGAAAACATTATCGTACAACTACTATCCCCCAGGTGGCATCTACCGTCATCGGATCAAAACCGATGTCGTCTTTCCAGGTGTACTAGTTTTTCCGGCAGTATATTTGCAATAACGGTGCCCTTAATCATTAGGAAACTTGGAAGAAATTTCCTCGTTATGGACTGCAATAATCATACATGTTAACTGAAATTATTTAAAAATGCCTTATGTAATTCAAGTGATTTATGTGGTCTGAGGCTTGGCTTTGAGAAATTGCGCTGGTTATGTATAAGTTACAAGGATATAGGAGTGGTCAACTCAGGCAAAGTAAAGCTTTTGGCCCTCTTCATGTTCAAACTGTAATGACTATGGGAACCTCACCGATTAGTACGAACTATTACCGTAAAACTCACACTATCTCCCGAAATCTGCTTTGTATGCACATTTATAGTAAAATGAGTTAGACTTGCATTTGTAGAAGTGATGGAAATTGTAATATACTTAGGAATGTGACGTTCAGATAGCGTCTCTGCCAACGTATCCGAAGAATAAAGGTTCCATTCCTAGCTGGTCTAAAAGGTCTAATCTTATCTAAGAGTTCGAACGATGTTGCGTACGTTCAGCTGAGGAGCTACCTGATGTGAGGATGAACATATACGGGCAAACACATCAAAGTATACCGTCGAAAAAGCATCCACGCAGACCTAATAACACAGGCCATCCAGCTGGGTGGTAGTGATATTGATAGTTATCATGCACTTCATGGGCTACAAATTTCGTTTAGTTTACTTTACATTAATATTAAAATTTGGTAACTTACCTAATAATATACTTCTGGTAGGGCACTTGACGCAGGGTTTCATTCAGCTTACAACAGAAGTGAGTACCAGGTAAATATTCTTTTGGAATAAAGTTCATCGAGTACAGGGCTGACCACTCCACCAAATTTAATGCCAATGTTAGGGATAATCCGAGTCGAATTGTTTACCTTTCACTCTATCATAAGATCATGGTATGTACGGAATATAAGCCATTTCTTAGGATTTACAGTATATAGTTTGTGTGTTTGAATTTAGAAACTCAGTAACGATATTTCGGGCATTCTGAGAATTAACAAAGAGAGTTGCAACTGTCTAAAGTACAGTTAATCTAACGTGCAAGAAATAGGCCTATAGTTTGACTTAAAGCGAATGAGGGTAAAATAGTGTACCTTCGTGCATGTAGCTATATATACATTGTAACAGTAAATGTGGTACTTCGGTAGACATGAGACGCAGGGCGTGTACCATTCGTTGAAGTGCATACAGAAGGAGAGGGTTTGTTTAGAAATAAATCTTAAAATTTTTTCCTCTGAGTTTATTAATAAATTCAAAGTCATGTCACCTCTGTACAGCAGATACAGTAGAAAACGTTCCTCGTCCTAGGGCTGGCGATGTCCTTGGATTCCGGCAGCTCCTTTTCCCATACCAGTGAACCACCATTCATCCCCCGATGGAAGTTCTAGAAAATCCATTCGACGTCTTGAAGATCCATACGATGCTGATGAAGGGCGTTGAGGTAGTCCTCGTGAATGATGAACGTGAATGAACATCGTTAAGCCTTGGGGCGAGTTAATGCAAAGACTGCTTCTGCACAGATGAGAGGAAAGTTTATTAATGTTTTAACAAGGTTCAAACACAAAATGTATCCTTGAGAGTTTATCACACGGTGAAATGTCACTAAATTTTGTCCCGTGTTAAATGAAAGAAGGCCACTAGACTCGAATGAGCATGCAAGTTTAATACTCATAAAAATAAAAGTCCACTCGAAACTTATCGTCGAATTTGAACGGAGTCACTTAAAGTTTTTGGCACTTGGTACAATGTAAAGTAATGCCGCACAACTTAGTCCTTTGAAGCACTGTTCAACATAATTTAATCGGATTCGAAAATAAAGATGTTCCACTCGTGAATTAGAACTCATTCACGTATTGATAACAACATGAAATCAAAAGACGAAATAAATCGAGTATTGACAGTCCTCGGTTCGACTGTTCGTAAACTGAATGTTCGTAGAATTGAAACGTGCTGTTTAGTAGAATTGAAATGCACAGTTCACACATGCACAGTTCACAGTTCATGACATAAAATATTTACACAGTTCATGAAATGGTAAAGTAAATTTGGATTCAAACACAGTCTCATAAACTCGAAGTATTTAGTACTCTGTAAGGAGCAAACTGTTCTAAGTACTGTCCATAACATGAAACTTCAAATTACGAGCACTCGAAAACATTCGCAAGTCTTAGACACTCGTGTAGAATAACAGTCACTTGATAATGTTCAGACGAAGCACAATTCATATCACGTCCCATCGGAGTAAAACGTTGTCACTCACAGTATAAAGAAATCCGTACAAGTCCATATTCGACGCGATTAGGTTAAAGTCCACGGACTCGAAGATTAATAGCTGCTTCACGCTCGATCACGGTGCTCGCGAACCGACTGTGTGAACTCCACTGCCTAGCGTGCACATACACACTCAGGCCACACACTGGCAACACACTCTGGCAACACACTGGTCTGCTGAGCGAAGCAGTACGTATTTATATCTGATCCGGGCCTTCTCCTCTCGTTCCATAACTTTATCGCCTCATGTCAGATTTACGCGAAACTCGGCAGAGACATAGATAAGGGATCGAGTTACATGGTGATGTTGTTAAATTTGTTTAATTATTATTGTGGGGAAAGTTATTACTCATAGAAACTCGAAGAACATTCCACATCAGTCTAGGCTCTGTATCTCGGCGAGGCATGCTGTGACGTCACCCACTCTCTACGTCACACGCACACAGCTGTTGCTCGCCGTCCAGTCAGTCTTTCGTAGGCGGCCCGGAGCGTAACACGCAAGTTTTTAAAATTTCTATGACGGGGACTTAGTTTGGTACCGCCGTTACCGGTACATCTCCCCCTCCTCCTGGGGAAAAGAAAATTCGATAGGATTTTCTTTTAATGATGTTCTCTTCTGAAATATTTCTTTAGGTTGGCTGCATTGTAAATGCCCTCGATGCTTCCATCCAGCTTATTAATTTTATATGCCCCGTTTTCGAGAACCTCTGCAATTCTATATGGTCCTACATAAAGTGGGCAAAACTTTGCATAAATGAGGAGTTCAGGGTGCGAAACAGCTGGTTTTCTTATCAAAACATAATCATTGACCCTAAGTGGTTGTCGAAACGTGCGGTTTCGGTATCGGTTCTCCCTAATCCTGGCAGCGTGTCTGAGTTTCTCCCTTGTTGCGTCCACGCGAGTCTGATGAGTGATTGCTGGATCTTGAGGTGATGGTATTACTTGGTCCCATGGCCTGTCAGGCATGACATCTCTATGTACAGTCATGGGGATGTCCTGCGTAGACTCATGAATGGTTGAATTAACACATTGCTGCATCACGGGTAAGACTTCGATCCATTTCCAGTGTTGAGTTCTGCAATACAAACGGCAAAACCTTGCAATCTCGCGCATGATTCTCTCAGCGGGATTAGCCTCTGGGTGTCGAATAGAATTCATAATGTGTCTTATACCGAGTTCTTCAAGTACTGTTTGGAACTCCATAGGTGTAAATTGGGGTCCATGATCGGTGAGTAGGAACTCCGGTTTTCCCATTTCTGGAATAATGCTTTTCTTGATCCTTCGGAGGATCTTTCCGGTATTAGCCTTCTGTATGGGCAGTAGCATCGTATACTTAGAGAAGACATCTACTGCCACCACAATGTGCCTGTTGCCGCGGTTCGTCTTGGGGAGTGGCCCATATAGGTCTAAAGCCAATATTTCACCATGTTTTTCGGGAAGAAGTGGCTTTGGAAACTCTTTCAATAATCTATTATTAGGCTTAGTCCGTTGGCAGACATCACAAGTTCGGAGAATGTTTCTAATATCACGTCTCATGTACTCCCAAGTGAACTTTTCCTTTATGATCATCATTACTTTATCCGTGCCGACATGTCCGGATATTGAATGACAGTGCCAGATAATGTTGGACCTTAAGCGCGGAGGAGCATAAATTCGGCGTTTGGTTTTGGCATGATCAAGATACTTATACAGCAATCCATCATGAAAGCAAAAAGATTGAGCCAACTGTGAGATGCGAAAATAGTCATCGTCATTTGCAGGAATCAAACCCTTAAAAAATCTAATCAATTCTCGGGACTTCCTATCTCTTCCCTGTGCTTGAGGTAAGTACTGTAATTTCCTAAGAAATTCCTCATCTTCGTTGCTCATGACTTCTATGTGATGACTAGTGACGACATCGACCGGATTGCGGCTTAAAGCGTCAGCTAGGACGTTCTTCCTTCCTGGTCTGTGGATAACAGTTATGTTGAACTGCTGAATAAAGAGTGCCCACCGGATTACTCTCTCGCTAGTTAGATCAGAAGACATGATAAATGTGAGGGCTTTGTGATCCGTGTAGATGGTCACGGGATACCCATATATAATCTTCCTCCAGTACAACAAGGAATACACAATAGCAAGAGCCTCAAGTTCCGTGATAGTATAGGATCTCTCATGTGGTCTCAACTTCCTGCTCATGAATGAAATGAAGATGCGGACATCGGGCTTCTCAGGATCGATTTGGTACAGCGCTGCGCCGATGCCTACGGAGCTGGCGTCGCACTCAAGGCAAAAGGGCCATTCAAAGTTAGGATATGCTAACTGTACGCTTCCCTGAAGCATCTTCTTTGTTTCGGAAAAAGCCTCCTCGCATTCCTTTGACCATTTCCACCTGTTATTTTTTTGAGCAGCAGCTGCAAGGGTGCCACTGTCTTGGTGTAATCTGGGCAATGCTGTGCAAAGAACTGACACAGTCCCAGGAATTGTCTCACATGTTTAATTTTTGTGGGTTTCGGGAAATCCAAAATGCTCTGAATCTTGGCCGGATTAGGCCTGATCCCGTCTCCACTAATGAGGTGACCCAAAACAGTACCTCTGTCTTAAAAAACTGGCCTTTACAGGCATTTATCTTAAAATTTTTGGTTTTGAGTTCATCGAGTACCTTATTGACGTCTTCAATGTGTTGCTCTAAGGACTCCGAAGCTATCAGGATATCATCAACATAAATCGTTGCGATTTTTTTAATCTCATCGGATAATTGATTCTCAAGAGCCCTGATGAGAACTGCCCCCGAATTCTTGATCCCGAAAGGGAGCCGGTTGAATGCATATGTAATGTTTTCGAAAATGAAGCCTGTAAATTTCCTGCTATCCTCTGCCAATAAGATGTGAAAATAAGATGACGTCATGTCCATAGTAGAGAAGAGCTTCATGCCTCTAAATTTCCGGATGACATCCCTGAGTGAAGGTGGGTGATCATGTTCCAATACAAGTCTGTCATTGAGCATGCGCGCGTCTAGACACAAACGCAGACTGCTGTTCGGTTTTTTAACAATGGCCAGGGGGTTTAGATACGGAGTGACACATTTAGAAATGATACCATTATTTTCCATCTCCTTTATCACAGTCCTGGCTTCCTCTCGGTACTTCTCAGGAACTGGATAGGGCCGTTTTTTATAAGGAGAGGTGTCCTTAACATTCAATTGGTATTCAAAATCTCTAATAACACCGGGTTTGTCATCAAAAACCTCAGGGAATTTCTCAAATATTTGTCGAGTTGCTTCTGCCACGCGGGAATCGAACTCTGGGCTTTCAGCCACACTGGTGAGAAATATGAAGTGATCACGACCTTCGTCGCACACATCCTCAATAATGGGCACTTCCTGGCCCTCGACGGGTCCCTCTTGACCGGGTTCACCCTCTTCGCAGTCTATTTCATCGGCAGGCAGAGCATCGCTCATCTTAACTCCGGTTTCTATGAATGGGGTACCCAGACCTTGGCACTTCAAATTATTACAGTCTACCAGCTGCAACTCTACAGAGTCGATGTTAAAAATCGTATGACGTTGGAGGATAATCAATGATTCCCCCATACTTGGCTAGGAAATCTGACCCTAGGATGACGTTGAATTTCATCGGCGAAATGACTAGGAATATATGCTTGAACTGGACACCTTCAATGTCAAATGTAACAAAAGCTTGAAATTTACATTTGATATGCCTGTCCGGTACTATCCCTTTAATTTTGATCTGTGCGACTGGTATCAATAACATGTCTTCTCCCCCCTTCAACATTTCAATTAACCTCTCAGAAATTAATGAAGCCTGAGCTCCAGAATCGATTAAGGGAGTTACGTAAAGGGTATCCAAAGTAATATTAATAACTGGAAGACTTCGTTGGACCCTCGGTGTTGTAGGAGTGGGATCTTCATACAAGAGATCTGAGTCATCCAAGTACCAGTAATTAATATTAGTGACACAAATTATTACCCCTCTACTCCGGTTTTCAGGCAATCTTATTGTTGTGTTGTCGAAGTTTTTTTTAATTGCGCCTGTCGATTCGGGGTTTGTCGCAGGCGTTGTGTTCTGTCTTCTGGCATGCTCTTGGTATTCTAAAGAGGTAGCGCCAGGTAATCCTTCATCCCGGTTTCGATTCTGGATATATTCGCGAGTTTCTCTCCATCTTCTTTCGATCTCGGCGAATCTCCATCTCGAGTAAGCGACTCGATAGGTTTCTTCCATGTTTGATTACGTCTGTAAGGTGTACTTTGCCCGTATGGACGTCTCCTAAATCGCCGGAAATAAGATAATGAATCTCTCCGTGGTTCTACTTCCTCACGGGGTTCGGGATTCGATCTCGGCGGGTTGTTAACTTCGACATGGTTGGTTGCAACCTCTTTCGTCTTAGTAACCCTGGGTGGATTTTGTGTATGGGCAGTGTCAAGTTTCCTTAATAAATCATCAAGTTGTTCTAGGTCTTGAACATTGGCTGCCACAAGAATTTCTTGTACATGCGCCGGAAATTGTAAAGTTACTACCTGTATTAACTCCTGTTCTGGCAAAGGAGGATCAAAGAATTGCATCTTCTTTAATTGAGAAATGAGAAAATCAGAATATCGTGAAGAATTAATAGCTGTGTTGTATCTACTGAAGTACAATTGTAGCTTAATCAAATGTTGTATTTCTGAATTCCAAAACCTCTTCAACAAGGCTTCCTTGAACTCATCATAGGTTTTAATGTTAAATTTAAATGCTGTGTACCAATTTAGTGCTTTCCCTTCCAATAATCTAGAAGATATCCTCAATTGATGATCGGATCGTACTTTATTCTCTTGAAAGTACTCTTCAATGTTGAGAAGGAATTCTTTCGCTGTGTACTCTTCCTTTCCGGAAAAGTTTGCAGGTTTATCGTCTGATAATTTTAAAACTGTGGAAATGCTAGAAGTATCTCCGCTAGACCCTTGACACTGGTGTGTAGACACCTCCTTCTCCACCTGAGAGATTCTATTATCAATCGTCTCTATTTTTCCTTGCAATTCGACCTTGATAGTCTTAACTTGTCCACGGATGGAGTTTTCCACGCTCTGGGCTTCCTTTTCGAGGTCCTGCTTCACTTCATTTACGTCGCGGCCTATGCGAATGATTTGAGTATGTGCGCTATCTAATTGGGTTTTTACATGCTAATCTGTTTCCTCCTGCTTTGTTTTAAGTAAATTAACCTCATTACTTATTTTCTGAAAGTTAGTCTTAAAAGATTCATGGAAGTTATCCTGAATAGAGGCTATTTTTGCTTGTGCCTGTGATAACTGACCATGAGATTCTTTAAATTCTGCCTTTAAGCTTTCAACTTCCTTAATCAATTGATGTGAGGTGGGAAAAGAAGCTTTTAAGTCTTCAACTATTTGTAGTTTAAGGTCCTGTTTTACTGTTTCTAAGTCACGGGTGAGGCGTTCGTTTATTTCCGTAAACTTAGAATTAATCTTCGCATTAGTTTCTGAGAATCGTTTTTCAATCTCCGAACCAGCTTTAGTAAGCTTATGTTCCAAATTAGCATTAACTTCGGTAAACTTGGTATTAATTATTTTAGTTACTTGTGTGATACGACTTTCTAAGTTGGCTGCAGTTGCAGCATTGGCCTCATCAATACGAGTGTTAATCTCAATAACACAGTACCTAATTGAGCCTGCGATTCGGCGATCCGTTCATTTAAGCTAATCTTAAGAGCTTCAATAGCAGCTAAAATATTTTCCATTTTGACGGTAATGTATTTAAACCAAGTAACAAGAAAATCATAAATCACTTGAAAAGAATTCAGGTATCACCATTATTGTCCAATGGTTAAAAGTTCATGTTCAAAGTCATTCAAACATTCTCAAAAAGAAAATCTCCAAGACATTTAACACACAAAAATTATCCCATACCATTGATAACACTTCTTATATTAGAGAAGTTAAATCTTGTTAGAAAGTTCACTGGAATGTTAATAGCTATTCCACACAAAGCACTGGAAATGTATCAGAATTGAATTGCTAAGCCACACGATTTTAGTGCGATTTTGTCTATCACCGCACTTCTTAATTTATTACTAGTACTTCAAAATTGAGCCTAGAATGGTTAAGTGTCAATTTAATTTCTACTGCACTCATAATTAAGTTCTGATATTGCTGAAGCGCTAATTTCTAATTCTACTGCACTCCAAATCGGCCCCGACACGACTGGGGCGCCAATTTCTCCCCCTCTCCTCTGTAACAGTAAATGTGGTACTTCGGTAGACATGAGACGCAGGGCGTGTACCATTCGTTGAAGTGCATACAGAGGGAGAGGGTTTGTTTAGAAATAAATCTTAAAATTTTTTCCTCTGAGTTTATTAATAAATTCAAAGTCATGTCTCCTCTGTACAGCAGATACAGTAGAAAACGTTCCTCGTCCTAGGGCTGGCGATGTCCTTGGATTCCGGCAGCTCCTTTTCCCATACCAGTGAACCACCATTCATCCCCCGATGGAAGTTCTAGAAAATCCATTCGACGTCTTGAAGATCCATACGATGCTGATGAAGGGCGTTGAGGTAGTCCTCGTGAATGATGAACGTGAATGAACATCGTTAAGCCTTGGGGCGAGTTAATGCAAAGACTGCTTCTGCACAGATGAGAGGAAAGTTTATTAATGTTTTAACAAGGTTCAAACACAAAATGTATCCTTGAAAGTTTATCACACGGTGAAATGTCACTAAATTTTGTCCCGTGTTAAATGAAAGAAGGCCACTAGACTCGAATGAGCATGTAAGTTTAATACTCATAAAAATAAAAGTCCACTCGAAACTTATCGTCGAATTTTAACAGAGTCACTTAAAGTTTGTGGCACTTGGTACAATGTAAAGTAATGCCGCACAACTTAGTTCTTTGAAGCACTGTTCAACATAATTTAATCGGATTCGAAAATAAAGATGTTCCACTCGTGAATTAGAACTCATTCACGTATTGATAACAACATGAAATCAAAAGACGAAATAAATCGAGTATTGACAGTCCTCGGTTCGACTGTTCGTAAACTGAATGTTCGTAGAATTGAAACGTGCTGTTTAGTAGAATTGAAATGCACAGTTCACACATGCACAGTTCACAATTCATGACCTAAAATATTTACACAGTTCATGAAATTGTAAAGTAAATTTGGATTCAAACACAGTCTCATAAACTCGAAGTATTTAGTACTCTGTAAGGAGCAAACTGTTCTAAGTCCTGTCCATAACATGAAACTTCAAATTACGAGCACTCGAAAACATTCGCAAGTCTACACTCGTGTAGAATAACAGTCACTTGATAATGTTCAGACGAAGCACAATTCATATCACGTCCCGTCGGAGTAAAAAGTTGTCACTCACAGTATAAAGAAATCCGTACAAGTCCATATTCGACGCGATTAGGTTAAAGTCCACGGACTCGAAGATTAATAGCTGCTTCACGCTCGATCACGGTGCTCGCGAACCGACTGTGTGAACTCCACTGCCTAGCGTGCACATACACACTCAGGCCACACACTGGCAACACACTCTGGCAACACACTGGTCTGCTGAGCGAAGCAGTACGTATTTATATCTGATCCGGGCCTTCTCCTCTCGTTCCATAACTTTATCGCCTCATGTCAGATTTACGCGAAACTCGGCAGAGACATAGATAAGGGATCGAGTTACATGGTGATGTTGTTAAATTTGTTTAATTATTATTGTGGGGAAAGTTATTACTCATAGAAACTCGAAGAACATTCCATATCAGTCTAGGCCCTGTATCTCGGCGAGGCATGCTGTGACGTCACCCACTCTCTACGTCACACGCACACAGCTGTTGCTCGCCGTCCAGTCAGTCTTTCGCAGGCGGCCCGGAGCGTAACACGTAAGTTTTAAAAATTTCTATGACGGGGACTTAGTTTGGTACCGCCGTCACCGGTACAATATGTCAATATATGAAGAGCTGAAGCAATTCACATTATTAGCAGGAGGCGCTGCTCTTTCGTTCCTTATATTCTGTCTGTTCCTGTTCTAAACCTACCCCCTACATGAGTTTAGAGATGTATTCATGTCAATGAATAGACTGTCACCGCAGCAGGACGCGTACAATAGAACCATTCCATAATATAAAAGCCTTCATTTCTCATTACTACACTGCTGCTGAGAATGCCTCTCAAGTCACAGTACGCCGGCGCGATATGGGCCTGAACTCAATCACATTTAGCGACATATCTGGAAGAACATTGAAGAAGTACTTAGTCCTAGAGATCAAGGTAACGAATTTCAATTTATGAAACCCATTCATTGGCTACATCTACTAGGGTTTGGGACAAGGACATGCGTTTAGGCGTCCGCTGATTCTCGTGAGCACTGACTACGGATGTAGATATTAGAAGATATTATACTGATTTCTGGAAGAACTTCTTAGCAAAAGACGTGATCGACTGATAATTCTCAAGTCCCCGCGTACAAGCATGTCCGACAGGAAGGAGCATATAATTTCGGAGATTCCTTGGTTATTTGGTACAGCGAGGTTTTATCTACACTTGTTAAGAATACATTATAATCTCCTATCTCTTCCTCGTTATCGCCTCTTACCCGAATATCATTAACTCCTAATACATCCAAACGCATCCTCACTGCCGCCTCAGCCAGTTCTACGTCCGTCCTTCCTTCCTTCCTTCCTTCCTTCCTTCCTTCCTTCCTTCCTTCCTTCCTTTCCTTCTTTCTTTCTTTCTTTCTTGCATAAGCCCCATTAATATTGATAGCTCACCATCGAATTCCATTTAGTTTACCAAATTGTTTTCAAGGAGTCTATCTCCTGTCAAATGGAAGTGGGAATTGTAACACACTGGATTCAAAACAGTAACGGGACATGGATAAGACATCTGGGGATTCACTGCTTTGAAAAATAACGTGTTCAAATATACTGTTACTTGCTGTTTGCATAGATGAAAAATAGTGGCACTGCTTATTAGGAACAAGTTTTTCGTTTTAAGTCACTCGATTGCAACTCGAAGAATTTACCAAAACAATTACCTTAAGACGATCCACTCTTGTCTGATGTTCAAGATATTGCTGGCATAGCAATAAAAGATTGAAGAACGTGTTAGGCAGACTAGTGTTTTTTCTTTTCTTTTTTTGTCTTGACGTATTTTGCTGTTTACTTTTCATAAAAAACATTTTTCT
Organism: Anabrus simplex; assembly: GCF_040414725.1. NCBI lineage: Eukaryota > Metazoa > Arthropoda > Insecta > Orthoptera > Tettigoniidae > Anabrus > Anabrus simplex. The sequence continues at coordinate 942,287,004 of NC_090266.1, read as the reverse complement.
AATTAAAAGTTTGCATTAATTAAATAAACTTATGCTACTTACAAGTATTGATGCTATGCAAATCGTAGTTACCAAAATATTCTGGTTCATTGTGGTCAATTACATCAAAACCAATAAACCGTGAAATTAAAATCCCATCGAAACCTACCACATTGGACTCGTGTCTATCACTGGTTCACTCGCCAGTGATACCTGGGCTGTGTTCTCCTTGCTTCTGATAGCTCCGTACCTTGAGCATCCTCCCTACATCCCATAGCTCCGCCCTCTCAGCCCAGAAACTGAACCTCTTCACTGATTCCCTAGAGTAAGCAAGAATTGATGTCAAAATTATCGTTACGAGCGCAAATATACAGCGCTAATTAAAGGAACCAGCCTTTGATGAATCATTTTACTAAGAGATCTATTTCTAGGGTGTTCACTGAATCATTGAACATATAGAACGCACCAGGGCTGATTCAGGTTATCTTCGACATGCCTTGGAGGTAACATATTTGAAGCCGACGAGAATTATTGCGGGTACCGCATGGTGAGAGTAACAAATAAAGTGTGGGTGTTAATGTAGGATAAAAGACATATTGCTCTCTATTTCATATCCGTTATCTGTTGAAGAACCGCTGTAGGACCAAAATCTCACTTTGAGAAGTTTCTACAATGTTTTGGTTAAATTAAAGTATCTAGTACGTCCCCTTTAATTCATTACTAGTACCGAAAGGGAGAGTAAGGGTTTGATATGAAACGTAAGTCATAAAAGACAGGCATCTAATATGCAGTAGCATACCTCCAGCCTGTTGCTATTTTGATCAACATGTTGAAGGACGTGATGAAATATGTGATTAATAAAGTCACATGCACAAATTAATTTCAACTGAAGATATGTCAAGTGCCATAATATTGGCATAATTTCTAATGCTAACCAAAGTAGCCTGGTCGGAGTCAAACGATCGTTGTTTGGCTGTAAAATTATTAATTCCAGCTGTGCGTGTTCAATTAGAGTAGAAAATGTCAATGTATTTCCTATGTTTTAGTGAGTGGCATTAGCAAACAGCCAACTATGAAATTATTCTCGTTCAATATTTCCTCAACTTTGCTAGGAAGCATTTTATTCACACGGAAACCTACTGAACTGGGTGTTTAGTTGATGCTGGTGAATTGTATTTACATATAATACCTTTGATCGTTACCAATCACCCTCATGTATTCATTAGATTATTAACCGTTTGATAACTTGTACTATTGTGGGGTCTGATATAGTTTATGAAACTGTGATTATATTTGTCTACGATTGCAATAGGTGCAGTGGAATTTAGTAGCTAAACTACTTTCCTAATAGTTTACTTAAGTACAGATCTGAACACTGAAATCTAGCAAATTTCAATATTACTTCCTCGCCCATAAAGAAATCGTATTATTAAATTCACTTAAACAATATTTTCTGATAAATAGAAAGCCTTTTTTATTCCTCTAACACGCCTTACTTAAATGTACAATTTAAATATTCAAAATGGCGTATGATCCAATGTCCAAATTGGGATTTTTCCGTAGTAACTGGACTATATTTCGGCATAATAAAATTCTGCTTGCTCCGCTTTGGATATTAGAGTTAAATACGGGGCAATCAATGCAAGTAGTTATCTGGAAGAATAAAATTACCTGATCAACAGAGTTTTATTTTTGAATGATTTTTCAGGATAATTTAAATGTAATATTAAAAGGAACGAAGTATGAAGGAGATATACTGTAATTCTGGTTATTTCCCTTGATCATAGGTTTATTTATATGCACAAGATCCACGAACATATTTTAAGTAGTTATGCATTAATAAGGAGAAAGGTTTACGAAATTCAGTTTCCGAGAAACGAGGTCGCCATCTTCCACTGACGGGTTCCGTAGCAATGTGTAATATGTTGGAATTTAAACCATAACTTTAAAATCCTGGTGTAAGTTACTGTAGTCACGTCCTAGTTCTTGAACCATGGGCAAGGTCTGAGTGGCCAAGTAAGTGGTCCTAAGTGTCGGGATATCAGTTGCTATCGAATTAAACTGGGCATCTCGGACATATTGAAAGTCGTGGCCCTCCTTGTGCTCAAGTTGCTAGGACTATATAATCTACAGATGGTCCCTAACCCGTTGGAGGATCGATTATCAGTTAGGCTATGTGTAAGTACGGTAACATCCTGCTTCACTGAAAGTACCGAACTCACTAACATGTTAAGCTAGCCTCGGACCTGTGGGGGTAACGGAGCCCCATTTTCATTTGACAGGAGAGGGACTCCTTGGCAAAAATTTTGTGAACGAAATGGAATTCCATGGGGAACTATCAATATTAATGGGGCTTATGCAAGAAAGAAAGAAAGAAAGAAAGAAAGCCAGATCTACTTTCTTTCTTTCTGAGTCAGCAAAGAGAATGCGTTGGGATACCTTAGGAGTTAATGATATTCGGAAAAGGGAAGATACCGAGGAAGAGATAGGAGAATGTAAGGTATTCTTAATAAGTGTTAAAAGGGAAGGACAGAGTGTGGGTTAGAATTGTTCATCGGGAATACTAATTTACGCATCATAGTTACTTTCAGGCACGTACATGTGCGAATGATGTGGGTATATTTAGCTGTTGGAGGAATAAGGACGAGAATTGTCTCCGCGTATTTACCATGTTCTGGTTCAGATGACGATGAAGTTGACAAATTTGATGAAGCATTAAGTGACATCGTAATCAGCGTCAACAAAAAGAATTTCAGTGCTAGAACTGAAAGATACGAAAATGTGATGGGTAAATGTGGGGAAGGCATGGAGTCTAATAGGAATCGGAAGCGTTTACTGGACTTCTGTGCTAGTATGAGATTAGTAGTTACGGAAACGTTCTTTAAGCGTAAGACTACTCACCACTACACATGTGCAGGTAGAGGCACCACATCCATAACAGACTATAGCATAACTTGATTTTGAATACCGGAAATCTGGTAGGAATATGCGGATATACCGGGGATGTATGATGACACAAACTACTATATGATCTGTAGTGATCTAATTGCCTCTAGGCCTAGAGTAGAGAAAGTGAAATCTTTCTGCAGACGAAAAGGCTAGAAAATCTCCAGGATGAGGAAATTAGAACGAAAAGTACGTGGATATGATCAGTGAAAAGTTCCAAACAATAACAGCAAGCAGGCATAGGATATAGAAAGAGAATTAGTGGCATACCTGTAGTAAGCTGCATTAGAAACGGCAAGGGGATGCCTAGGAATAACTGTCTGTAAAAATGGGGAAAACGCTGACATTTTGGTGGAATGATGAAGGCAGCTTGTAAATGTAAAAGGAATGCTCAAAAAAGGACTAACGCAAACAGAGAATTGTACGTAGATGAAAGAAACAGAGCGAACTAAGAACTGTTGAATCCAAGAAGAAGTTTTGGGAATATTTCTGTAATAACCTAGAAAGGCTAGGTCCAGCCGCAGGGAAACATTTCTGGACAGTTATAAAGAATATTAGAAAGGGAGGTAAAAAGGAATGAATAGTGTTTTGAGTAAAGCAGATGAACCCATAATAGATCCCATGGAATCAAAGTATAGGTGGAAGGAATATTCTAAAAACTTTATGAACGTAAAAGAAATCCTTTCCGGTGATGTCGCAAACAACCGAACTCATGGGGAGGAGGAGATACTGTTGCTGAAATTACGCTCGAGGAAGTGGAAAGGATGGTAAATAAACCTCATTGTCATAAATCAGCAAGAATAGATGAAATTAGACCTGCAATGATGAAATATAATGGGAAAGTAGGGATGAAATGGCTTCAAAGAGTAGTAAGATTAACATGGGTCGATAGTAGGGTACCTTCTGATTGGATGAAAGCAGTAATTGCACCTGTCCATAAGTAAGGGAACAGCAAAGATTGCAACAGCTATTGATTGGCAAGTGCACAAGGCAAGGTGTTTACTAGAATTTTGGAAGGGAGAGTGCGATCAGTGGTTAAGAGCAAGTTGTATGAAAACAAGTATGATTTCAGACCATAGAGGGGCTGTCAGGATCAGATTTTCAGTAAGCGCCAACTAACTGAAAAATACTACGAGAGAAAGCGAGAGTTATGTTTATGCTTAGTACCGGTAGATCTAGAGAGGCGTATGACCGAATACTGAGGGAAGAGATGTTAGCCGTACTGAGAGCCTATGAGATTAAGGGTAGATTATTATAAGCAATCAAAAGCATATATTGTCGTTGCGTCTCGAAACACCGTATGTGACAATGTTGATGGGAGAAATACTGACCTAAAGCACATTTATCATAGAAATATAGTTGATATATTTCATGCAATGGTTCATGTTTGTGGGTTACTGTAGTCACATCCTAGTTCGTGAACCATGGGCAACGGCTGAGTGGCCTAGTAAGTGGTCCTGAGAGTCGGGATACCAGTTGCTATGGAATGGGAGTGGGCATCTCGGACATATTCTGAGTCGTGGCCCTCCTTGTGCTCAGGCGGCTAGGACTATACAATTCACCGGTGGTCCATAACCCGTTAGAGAAGAGATCCTCACTTGGACTATGTGCAAGTAGGGTAGCATCCTGTTTCATGAATTTACCGAGCTCAGAACATTTTAAGCAAGCCTCGGACCTATGGGAGCAATGGAGTCCCACTCCCATTTGACAGGCGAGGGACTCCTTGGAAACAACTTGGCGAACAAAAAAGAATTCGATGGGGAGCTATCTACATTAATGGGGCTTATGGAAGAAAGGAGGTAGAACTGGCTGAGTCAGCAAAGAGGATGCATCTGGATGTGCTAGGAGTAAGTGATATTGGGGTAAGGGGAGATAATGAGGAAGAGATAGGAGATTATAAAGTGTACTTGACGGGTGTTAAAAAGGGAAGGGCAGAGTCTGGGATAGGGCTCTTTATCAGGAATACCATTGCACGCAACATGGTTTCGGTTAGGCACGTAAATGAGCGAATGATGTGGTAGCTTTGTCAGTTGGAGGAATTAGGGCAAGAATTGTGTCCGTGTATTCACCATGTAAGGGTGCAGATGAGGATGAAGTTGACATATTTTGTGAAGCATTAAGTGACATTGTGGTCAGGGTTAACAGCAAGGATAGAACAGAGTTAATGGGTGATTTCAATGCGAGAGTTGGGAACAGAACTGAAGGATACGAAAGGGTGATTGGTAAATGTGGGAAAGATATGGAAGCTAATGGGAATGGGAAGCGTTTGCTGGACTTGTGTGCTAGTATGGGTTTAGCAGTTACGAATACATTCTTCAAGGATAACCGCTACACATGGGAGGCTATGGGTACCATATCCATAATAGACTATATCTTAATCGACTTCGAATTCAGGAAATCTGCTAGGAATGTACGAGTTTTTCGCGGATTTTTCGATAATACAGACCACTATCTGATCTGTAGTGAACTAAGTATCTCTAGGCCTAGGGTGGAGAAAGTGAAATCTGTCTGCAAACGAATAAGGGTAGAAAACCTGCAGGACGAGAAAATTAAACAGATGTCACCAGCTGGGGCGCCGAAGCCGGACATCTGCACAAGTGGTTGCGCAAGGAAATCGCCCGATTATAATTAAATTCCTGCGCTATCACGATCGAGATCGTGTGTGGCGAGCCAAGCGTGCACTGAAAGGGAGTGGACTTCTTCTCACAGAGTCCCTCACAAGTGTGAGGAAAAGTACATTAAATCGTGCCAGGGACCTTTGGGGACCAAGAAACTGTTGGACTCAGGACGGGAGAATATGTGTTTTGAAAGATAATACAAAGTTTCAAATATGCACGATTGCGCAACTAAATGCCTTAGCTGTGTAGGATGAACGAGTGGACTGTTCAATTTTATTATGTGTGTTTTCAGTAGTTAACGTTTGTGTGTGAGTGAGTGTGTGTATGTAATAGTCAGTGGATGTATTCAGTGCTGTTCTCAGGTAAGCTCATCTTATTTCATGTACCTACTATTAGTTTTCCTGTTATGTTGGTAGACGAATCTATCCCTTGTGTCAACGACCCGCATTCCTCGCCTCCCCTCTTAACTCAACCCTCACCCCTCCCCTACCCTGAAGCAACGGGATCCATTCTGAGGCGACAGCTGATGAATCACCCGAGACCTCTCTCGTGTTGTCACCTAAATTCACTTTCCATTGCAGCTCACCTAGAAGAACTACAGGCAAATTTCGAAAATAATAAGGTGCATTGTATTGGCATATCAGAAAACTGGTTACGTGGAGATTTGCCGTCATGTGCTGTAAATCTTGACGGATACTCGCTCTTACGACATGACCGTACTGACAGACGAGGTGGTGGAGTAGTTTTTTTACTACAGGAACGATTTAAAATGCAAGATTATCTGCACCTCAGACCCTAGCCTTCCCCTGCGACCTGAGTATATGTTTGTTGAACTCGACTGTAATAAGAAAATATTAATAGGAATTGTATATAAGCCACCTAATATTACACAAATGGAGGAATTCGAAGCAGCTTTAACTGATCTTATCTCGGTCTACGAAGATGTCGTAGTCATGGGGGATTTTAATACTGACTTGTTAAAACAAACCAGTGAATCGGATAAGTTGTGTCACATATTCCATGCCCTGAACATGGAAATCCTACCACTTAACGCTACGAACCACGCCTACTACCCTGACCACTCGACTCATACTTTAATTGACCTAATAATTTCAAATCAACCCCAGAAAATCATTAAGCACGGACAGATCCCAGCTCCTGGGATTTCAACTCACGACTTATTGTACTTATGTTACTCTATCCGAGGACCGAAGTATAAAGCACGCGACGTTATTTTAAGAGACATAAACCATATTGAATTAGATGACCTTCGTAACGACGCATATAACTTACCGTGGGATGACATACGTAATTTTCATGACAATGACTCAAAGGTCAACAGATTCAACTCATTAGTGCTGAACTTGTATGACAAACATGCTCCGGAGAGGCAGGTAAGATTTACCCGCCCCCCTTCTCCCTGGCTGACGACCGAGATAAGATCTGTTATGGCCAGTCGTGACCGTTGGTACAGGCAATTCAGACGAACACGTGACAAAGATGACTTTGAGCAATACAGGATACTTAGAAACAAAGTTAAACAGCTAATAGGGATGTGCTGAAACACTACCGATAGTGTCTCACGAGTAGTACCCGGTATGCGCTTATCGTTCGTCATTTGTTTGTATGTGTTTTTAATGGAAGTTGCCTAGTTAAATGATGAAGTTGAAGATTTAATATATCGTTACGACAACAAAGACAACAAGAAAATGGTGATGCCTGATTGTTGCTGTGTCCCAATGTCTCAAAATCAAGGTCGACCGTATTCATACCATCAATTCCCTAAGCAGGACCCTTTCCGTAAATAGTGGTTGCATGCGATTCGTAGGCAGGACCTACGAAATAACAATGTGACTCCTAATATCAAGGTCTGCTCGAAACATTTTACAGTTGAAGATTGTCATTACTGAAACTGGTACGTAAGCTAATTAGTACTAATTAAGAAATAATTTTATAATAAGGCAGTGACATTTTGAGGAGTTAATATGACCTATTTCAATAATTTTAGCCTTATGGACACCTCTAACCCGCAAAGAAAAATACCGTATTAGGATTTTTTTTCAAAATGCTATTTGTACTTAAAGAATGAAATTTTAACAAAAACGCTAAAAGAAGGAGTTACTGCATTTAGTCCTTATCTTTCAAACAACTCTTGCTTTTTTCGGATATTTTTCCGCCCCTTTTCTTCAATTCTGCTTCCAAATCCGCAATCGCCATTGCACCTATACCATTTCCCGTCTTGTTAAGAACATTAGAAGAATATGGTAACTCCATTTTCATGCATTTAAAGCTAAAGTTTCGTTCCGATGATCACAAATGTAGGAATACTCCATAAAGTCTCATGTAAAACAATCGAGCAGCGGAAAGCGCATACCGGGTATTACCATTACGCTGCCTAGCGGACAAGTTTTGCGTGATACATCCCTATTAGAAACAGTAAATGCCACTACTTTCAACAGTTAGCGGGAAATAATAATTTAAACCAAACCTGGAAGAAGTTACGATCTTTGGGCATAGGCAAAGCCGTAGAAGAGCACATTCCCACCATATCTCTAGATACCTTAAATTATTACTTTTCTCAGCCTAAAGTCGGACCAGTTCCATTACCGGCTAATCCCACAAACTTAGCATGCCGTTCCGAGCGCGACCAGTTCTCTTTCCATACCGTTTGCGCAAATGAAGTTAAACGTGTGCTGTACTCTATCACTTCTGATACGACAGGTAATGACGGTATCTCGATAAAATTAATTAAAAACATAATCGGGGCTGTACTACCAATACTGACTCACATATTCAACTACTGCCTGACCAATGGAGTATTCCCTAACGTTTGGAAAGACGCACTAATAAGGCCTATCCCGAAAAACAATAAATTGGATTCTCCATCAGATTACCGCCCTTTGTCCATCCTGCCACCCCTCCAAAAGCACTCGAACGTCTGATTCATGCACAAATCACTGTATACCTGATCCAAAATTCCCACCTTGACCCTTTTCAATCCGGCTTTAAAAAAGGACATAGTACCGCGACAGCATTACTGCGAGTTACGGACGACATGAGACAAGCGATAGACCAACGATACGTGACTGTAGCAACACTACTAGTCCTAAGCAGCGCCTTTGACACAGTTAGCCCTGGGTTACTACTGCTGAAACTCCGTAGTCTCAACTTTAATATGACATCTCTTAAATTTTTTAGCTCCTACCTTACTGACAGTCGGCAACGAGTATCAGTGGGAACAATTTACTCAGGATGGCACAAGAAGTCAATAGGCTGTCCCGCAGGGGTCGGTTTTGGGCCCACTTCTATTTGTTGTCAGTGTGAACGACATAGGGGACGCATTGAAATATAGCAAGTACCATATCTATGCAGATGATCTTCAGATTTATTATCACTCATATCCACAAGACATAGATGTAGCCATTGACAAAATAAATTTTGACTTACGACGACTGAATGACTATACGAAAATAAACCTCAACTTGTTAAAAAGTAGACATGTACCCCCAATTATTTTAAATAATATTGTCGTGCCCTATTGTACGTCAGTAAGAAACTTAGGCGTTATAATGACTGAGACACAAAATTGGACTGAACAAGTGACAAATACATGCCGTAAAGTGCATAAATCCCTTTTTCCTCTCAAACGCTACTCTACTATATTTCCAAAAAATCTTAAAATATAACTGGTAAAATCCCTAATCTTATCAATTCTAGACTACCGCGACACTGTACTTACGGATATATCTCAAGACAGTAACAAGATGCTTGAACGGAGTTTAAACACCTGTATTCGCTTCATATTTAAGCTGCGATATGGTTCTCACATTTCACCTTATTACAGGGAGTTGTCATTGCTTCGTGTTCATGGGCGTCGCAATCTCCATATGCTGTCCCTTCTGCATGGAGTTCTAAACACAGGTGTACCGAATCATCTCTCTTCAAAATGTATTTACCTCTCCTCCTATCATAACCACGATACACGATCTGGCTCCTGTTCAACAATATCTCTCAGTCACTCCAGGACCTACAACCGCTCCTTTGTAGTCACTGCCGTGAGGCTGTGGAATACCCTACCTGCTACCATTAGGGAATTGCGTTCTCGTAGGAGATTTAAGATGGATTGCCGAAATCACTTTCTGAATACTTCTAGCTGATTTTTCGATGTGTGTAGTGTGAATGAGTGCGTGATTGAGCATATTTTCATCAAAATTAGAAATATATTTGCTAGTTATAGGTTTTTTAAACTGTATTTCCATCTCTTATTATCACTAGTGTTAGTTTTATATTTATTATCATGTACACGTAGATTGTCGTGTTGTACATCCTATAATATTTTTTTATTACAATCTCCAAATTTTCTATTAGTACTATATTATTTTAAAAAGATTTGTTGTGTTTAAATATTATATGTATGCTAATTATTTTAAATATTGTGGTTAAGTGTAAGAGAGGGCCTTGAGCCCTAACTTCGCCACAAATAAAGACGAATTACATGGATATGATTAGTGAGAGGTTTCAAACAGTAGACAGTAAGCAGGTTCAGGGTATAGAAAGTGCATGGCATACAGGGATGCTGTAGTAGAAACAGCAAGGGAATGCCTAGGAACAACTGTGTGTAAAGATGGGAAAAGGCGAACTTCTTGGTGGAATGATGAAGTGAGAGCAGCCTGTAAACGTAAAAAAAAGGCTTATCAGAAATGGCTCCAAACAAGGGCCGAGGCAGACAGGGATTTGTACGTAGATGAAAGAAACAGAGCGAAACAAATAGTTGTTGAATCCAAAAAGAAGTCATGGGAAGATTTGGGTAATAACCTGGAAAGGCTAGGTCAAGCAGCAGGGAAACCTTTCTGGACAGTAATAAAGAATCTTAGGAAGGGAGGGAAAATGAAATGAACAGTGTTTTGAGTAATTCAGGTGAACTCATAATAGATCCCAGGGAGAAACTGGAGAGGAGGAGGGAATATTTTGAACATCTTCTCAATGTAAAAGGAAATCATCCTGGTGGTATTGCAAACAGCTAAGCTCATGGGGAGGAGGAAAATGATGTTGGTGAAATTATGCTTGAGGAAGTGGAAAGGATGATAAAAAAAACTCCATTGTCATAAGGTAGCAGGAATAGATGAAATTAGACCTGAAATGGTGAAGTTTAGTGGGAAGGCAGGGATGAAATGGCTTCGTAGAGTAGTAAAATTAGCGTGGAGTGTTTGTAAGGTAACTTCAGATTGGACAAAAGCAGTAATTGCACCTATCTACAAGCAAGGGAACAGGAAGGATGGCAACAACTATCGAGGTATCTCATTGATTAGTATACCAGGCAAAGTATTCACTGGCAACTTGGAAGGGAGGGTGCGATCAGTCGTTGAGAGGAAGTTGGATGAAAACCAGTGTGGTTTCAGGCCACAGAGAGGCTGTCAGGATCAGATTTACAGTATGCGCCAGGTAAGTGAAAAATCAATCAAAGGCATTTATGTTGACAATTGGGCTTCAGTGAGAATTGATGGTAGAATGAGTTCGTGGTTCAGGGTACTTACAGGGGTTAGACAAGGCTGTAATCTTTCACCTTTGCTGTTCGTAGTTTACATGGATCATCTGCTGAAAGGTATAAAATGGCAGGGAGGAATTCACTTAGGTGGAAATGGAGTAAGCAATTTTGACTATGCTGACGACTTGGTCTTAATGGCAGACTGTGCCGAAAGCCTGCAGTCTAATATCTTGGAACTTGAAAATAGGTGCAATGAGTAAGGTACGAAAATTAGCCTCTCGAACATTAAATTGATGTCAGCAGGTAAGAAATTCAACAGAATTGAATGTTAGATTGGTGATACAAAGCTAGAACAGGTTGATAATTTCAAGTATTTAGGCTGTATGTACTCCCAGGATGGTAATATAGTAAGTGAGATGGAATCAGGGTGTAGTAAAGCTAATGCAGTGAGCTCGCAGTTGCGATCAGCAGTATTCTGTAAGAAGGAAGTCAGCTCCCCGACGAAACTATATTTACGTCGGTCTGTTTTCAGACCAACTTTGCTTTACGGGAGCGAAAGCTGGGTGGACTCAGGATATCTTATTCATAAGTTAGAAGTAACAGACATGAAAGTAGCAAGAATGATTGCTGGTACAAACAGGTGGGAACAATGGCAGGAGGGTACTTGGAATGAGGAGATAAAGGCTAATTTAGAAATGAACTCGATGGATGAAACTGTACGCATAAACCGGCTTCGGTGGTGGGTCATGTGAGGCGAATGGAGGAGGATAGGTTACTTAGGAGAATAATGGAGTCTGATAGGGAGGGTAAGAGAAGTAGAGGGAGACCAAGACGACGATGGTTAGACTCGGTTTCTAACGATTTAAAGATAAGAGGTATAGAACTAAGTGAGGCCACAACACTAGTTGCAAATCGAGGATTTTGGCGACGTTTAATAAATTCCCAGAGGCTTGCAGACTGAACGCTGAAAGGCATAACAGTCTATAATGATAATGTATGTACGTATGTATGTATGTATGTATGTATGTATGTATGTATGTATGTATGTATGTATGTATGCGTGTATGTATGTATGTATGTATATTTCATGGAATACTTAACCTTAGGTGACAAAACGTTTCTAGTCAGAGTTCTAAACTGAAATATTAAATTATCACATTGCGGCTTTCCTAGGCGGACCGACGATATGTTGACCATTGGGCTGCAGTGAGCATTTATGGTAGAATGAGTTCTTGGTCAAGTTATTTACAGGGGCAATAAAGCGCTGTAATCTTTCACCTCTTTTGTTCATAGTCTACACGGATCATCTACTGAAAGGTATAAAGTGTCAGGGAGTGATTCAGGTATGTGGAAATGTAGTAAGTAGTGTTACGGTGTTACCCGTGAAAAGCAAAGGTGAAAGAAGGTGCGGGCTGGAATGGGTCTAACTACAAGGCTGAGATATTGATTAAAATTGCATTAAAGGTTATATTTTCAAAAATAGCAAAACAATTTTCACATAAAAGTTCAGATTTTAACAAGTAACAAGTCAAATCAGGTACAATACCAGGAAAGCCTAGATTTAGAGATATTTTAACAATCTGGGCCACAAGCCCTAATTCTTACAATTTCTGAGCACTCAGCTTACAACCACATATTACCAAAGGGCAGAAATCCCCTCATTACGTGGAGCACTTGCTCCCACCTAACAGTGTCAGGCCTCCTAGAGGCACATATCCAAATACAAGAAAGAGCTGACCCGCTCTCAATATTTCAAGCCTATCAAAGGCCACAATGGACTTTACTATTAACTGCCCTCAAGGCACACTTACAAAGAAACAGGGGTACCTTGTACCCAACGTAATGGGCCTTAGTAGATAAATAATAGGTTAAGTTAATGGCCCGCAACACCAAGTAGAATGGAGGCGAGTACTTGCACTCCTACATGAAATCTTTTAAAACCTAAGAGGCACTAGGCCGATGAACCAAGGGCTATTCCCAAACTATGGAGGTGACTCGAATAAGAAAATTTAATACATTAAGGAAGAAAAGGTTACCAAATCGTAGTCACCTCAAGGCAAAATGAAGGGGAGCTCGAGAGGGTAAAGCACTCTCTATCCCCGATTTACAGTTAAAGATATATGAAGTTTTACAAAAGTGACGGCAATATACATGTTTGAAGATAGGTTACATAAGAAAGGTTTCGGACCTTCCTCGCGGGTTAAACTGCTGAGCTAGCAAGAAATAAAGATGGTTAAGTGGCCATTACCTTGTTGAAGAGCTGCTGCCGGATGCAAGAGGCGCTTCCCGCCTCCTGCTACACTTCCATACACAATGCTAGATGTAGTTCGAGTGGCCGAGAGACAGGAAAATCAGCAGTTTTTATAGTCTCGGGGAAGATTCGAGACCTTTTATGAATAATTAAGACACACCCACAGTCGTTTATTGGCTGGCTAAAAGTTACACATCAAAATTGAAGAAGAAAGACACGATTGGTCAAAAATTAATTACAAAAATAATTGATTGGCTAACTTCAAAACTGGCGGAAAGAAAAGATTTATATTGCCAACTCACAAATGAAAGAACGAAATTTAGTAAAGAACAAACTTATGAATACAAAATTTCTTCAAATAAAGTTCTTCCACTTCGCACCAGGGTGCATGGCCATAGTTTTTTGTAGACATCTATCAGAGAATGTCCACACTTCTTGATCAATAGAAAACAAAACAAGTTGAACTCCACACAGTACTGACAACTTCGTAATCACAAAATTTACGGTAGTGACATCTTCTGAGAAAACTTATGAGTTGATGCAGTTGTTAAAGTTCAGAGTTTTTCCTGTAGGGGAGTACTTCAAGGCGGAAATTCAAATGTGCGGCGTAAAGGTGTACCAGCCGGTACAAGCAGTATTGACTATGCCGACGACCTGATCTCAATAATCATATTGTGCTGAACGCCTGCCGTCTAATACCTTGGAACTTGAAAATAGTTGGAATTAGTATGATATGAAAATTAGCCTTTCCAAAACTATAGTGATATCGGTAGGTAGGAAACCTAAGAGAATGTTGGGTTGAAAACCTGGAACAGGCAGTTCGTTTCAAGTATTTAGGATGTCTAGTCTCCCAGGATAGTAGTACAGTAAGTAAGTTCGAATTAAGGTGCAAGAAAGCTAATTCAGTGAGCTCGGAGTTGCGATCAATAGTATTCTGTAAGAAATATGTCAGCTCCCAGACGAAACTATTCTTACACCGCTCTGTTTTCAGACCAAATTTGATTTGCGTGAGTGCAAGTTGGGTGGACTCACGATACATTATTCATAGCTTAAAAGAAACAGACATGAAAGTAGCGAGAATGATCGCTGGTAAACAATCGCAGGAGGATAGTCGGATTGAGGAGATAAAGACTTAATTTAGTAATGAACTCGACTGATGAGTCTGTGTGCATTAACCGGCTTGGTGGTTGGGTCATGCGAGGCCAATGGGGAACCTTTACGTAGGGCAATAACGGACTCGGCCATGGAGGGTAAGAGAGGTAGAGGGAGACCATGATGACGATGATTAGCCTCGGTTACTAATGATTTAAATATAAGAGGTATAGAACTAAACGAGGAGACATAGCTAATTGCAAATAGAGAATAGTGGCGATATTTAGCAAATTCACAGAGGTGTGCAGACTAAATGCTCAGAGGCATAACAGTCTATGTGTGTAAAACTAGTGCAGATTTTTGAACGATTCTTTCAGAAAAATGAACTTATATAGCTGCTGCAACAAAAATAAACATTCCGAAATATGACTTATTGAAGGTGTTAAGCTATTTGCCTCCTTAAGAGACCTTTGGAAGTCCCAGCATAAAATCAATTTCACAAGTCAGAATAATTAATATCCGGGATGGATCTGTGAAAGGCGTAGCCTCACAGGACTATAGTGTAACATGGGAAAACACACTGAACTTCGTAGGCTTCAAATCGATAAATTCATAAAAGTAATTGGAGAATCATCGTTTAAACTGCGATGGGAACTTCGTATTGTGGAACGTTCATGAAGCAATGGCCTGCACTATGGACACACACGCTAAAGGGTTTCATTTATTGCTTCACTGGCATTGTATTGTCACGCGAAGCGTTCATGACCTGGACGACTGGTGGACGAAATGAAAAATATTTCTGAATTGCCAGAGGAAATTTAAAACATAGATGACCTGCTTTCAAAATTACCCCGTTATTCACTCCGAAGTGAGGCCCTTAAAATTTAGTAATTTTTTAGTGAATGATCATGTGTGAGGTTTTGGAGAAATGAACTTACTATGGAAGAAATGAGTTTAAAATTGTCACACCAAAGGAACAATAATGAAGATTAAAGGGTTATATATTGCAAGAGTGGGAATCTATAACGCCAGGGCGTACCTAGTATTGGGCCGATGACCTCCATTTTTGGCTACTTAAAACAACAATCATCATCAACATCATTATCATCATCATCATCATCATCAACAACAAAAGTCTAACGTGTAAGATCACCCCTTTGAGTGACCATCCTGTATGTGGTGTTTCCATCCGATATCAATTTCGAGTTGGTGCGGTCATGTGAATTATGTTTAGTGCCGAAATGTGTTTGCATTGCTGGTCCAAAGGACTACTTTACAAACTTACTGATACGGTTAGCTTACAAGCATAAATTTTCAGACTGGCTGCACGGTACGGTGACCATGAATTCGGGAGACAGTGAGTACGAACTCCACTCTCTGAAAGTGGTTTTCCATTAATTCTCAATTTCACATCAGGCCAGTGGCTTCCCTCCTACTTCTAGCCCTACTGAGCTCGATAGCTGCAGTCGATTAAGTGCTGCCAGTATCCACTATTCGGGAGATAGTGGGTTCGAACCCCACTGTCGGTAGCCTTGGTTTTCCGTGGTTTCCCACTCCTAGCCCATTCCTATCCCATCGTCGCCATAAGACCTATCTGTGTCGGTGCGACGTAAAGCAACTAGCAAAATTTTAGCGCTTTCCTATGACAGCATACACGAAACCCTGTATCTGTTAGTGTGACGTTAATTCAGTAGGAAGAACAGAACCTTCACTTAACACTGTGAGGGTGATCACTTTACTTTACGCTATAACAAAGTAACAACAACAAAGCAATGCAACTTTGCGATTTCTGATACCGTACTCTTGATAAGTTAGAGCCATGAGACACACAGTTCTTCGTGGAATTTGAAATACAGCGAGGTCATATTTCATTTCGAAAATGACACAAGAATTTGTCGCGATACGGACAACAGCCACCTTGGAGAGGAACCAGTGGCGATGTTACTCTTCTACCTTTACTCCCTTCTCGGAAGAAATCTGCTGATATTTTAAGTCAAACAATCACAGGGGCATCAATAGCTATATGACGTACTGCAATATAATTCAGATTTGCGAGATGATACCCACAAGATAGAATGGTATAATTCAGCCAGATTTGAAGGTGTGTTTGTTATTTTACTATGTAAGAAACATGCAGTCCGCCTCTGTGGTGTAGTGGTTAGCGTGATTAGCTGCCACCCCCGGAGGTCCGGGTTCGATTCCTGGCTCTGCCACGAAAATTTGAAAAGTGGTACGAGGGCTGGAACGGGGTCCACTCAGCCTCGGGAGGTCAACTGAGTAGAGGTGGGTTCGATTCCCACCTCAGCCATCCTCGAAGTGGTTTTCCGTGGTTTCCCACTTCTCCTCCAGGTGAATGCCGGGATGGTACCTAACATAAGGCCACGGCCGCTTCCTTCCCTCTTCCTTGTCTATCCCTTCCAATCTTCCCATCCCTCCACAAGGCCCCTGTTCAGCATAGCAGGTGAGGCCGCCTGGGCGAGGTACTGGTCATTCCGCCAGTTGTATCCCCCAACCAAGAGTCTGAAATTCCAGGACACTGCCCTTGAGGCGGTAGAGGTGGGATCCCTCGCTGAGTCCGAGGGAAAAGCCGAACCTGGAGGGTAAACAGATGATGATGATGATGAAACATGCAATCACACCACATCAAACTACTGCCAACGTATATTACGTCCTAACACTAACAAGGGGGCATTCTCTACTCATCACCACCGATTTCGCTCAAATTTATAGAACATGCAGGGCTTGGCTAGAAATGAAAGTACCCGAAGTGGGAACCCACCGCTACCGCATTACTAGTCCAAGCTCTTACCGCTACGCCAACTACTGCTCGGCGTGCGCACTAACATAAGTGGCTTATACGGTGCGAGAGCAGCGTCAACATTCTTATTTTCTTTTTTCTTTTCTATACGCTTGGCCATCTGGATTTCCCACTTTGGGTGAAGGAGAAGGAAACCAGTCTTTTTTTTTCTTTCTTGGGTCACTGGAATGCTGTTTTTATCATATTCTGAACAGTTTAATGAATTCTCCCCTCCTCACTCAGAATTGAAAGTTCCCTAAAGCAAGGATGAAGGCAAGTGGCCACATAATGAGTATCCTGTAATTCTCATGAAACATTATCTCTTAAAGAAATGCCTGTCCGGTCCTTAAATTATCCTGTAGTTCTTTTATAACTTCATATCCAGTAAATTATCTGTCCATTGTTGCATAACCCCTAGAGTTTGTCATGAAGCTAATAAATAGAGTACTCAGGGGTCTAGAAGTTTACGGTAGGCTCTTTTTCACCTTCTGAATCATTAGTAGCAAAAATATGAAACACTTCAAGAAATTAATTACACTTTCCAATATGCCTGTACGATACCGGCCCATTTCCCCCCTTCACCTTATACAATTAGTATGTTTTCAATTTGGTCAGAGTCATGGAGAATGGAATAAATACAGCATCATGCCCGAGGAGCTACCCTTATAGACCATGTCCACTTTAAGAGAAAACTCATATTCTTCAGTGTGCAAGGGTTCATGCTAACCCTTCACGAACAGTTGCAGATTAGACAATTTGCCACGAGATGCATACCCCACAATAGAACTGGAAAATGTCGAAAATTAAACATGCATTTTTGCACATTCATTAGTTTAACATGGTTTTGACGATACAAACTCGTTTGTGGAAAATTGATGTCTACGTATTTTCAGGCAGTATATTTACTCGTATTTGCTGTACTTCGATTGAAATTACCTGCTCCCTGATATTGTTGTTTCGGTCATCAATCCATAGACTGGTTTGATGCACCTCTCCATGCCAAACTATCCTGTGCTAACCTATCCTTCGTAACTACCACATCATACATCTACACTTTTCTGTTTGTCATATTCAAGCCTGGGTCTACTCTTACCGTTCTTCTCGCCTCCATGTCCCTCACAAACCAACTGAACAAGTTCTGGGTGTCTTAAGATGTGTCCTATCATTCTATCTAATTTTCTAGTCAAATTTCATCAGATCGTTCTCCTTCCACCAATTCGATTATCTGTTCATTACAGAACCGATCTGCCCATCTCACCTTCGGCATTCTCCTGCAACACCACATTTCATAAGGTTCTCTTCTCCGTATTTCTGAGTTTGCCTATAATAATCTGGAAGAAATGAGCTTTTCGATGTTGTGGTTCCCAAAATTAGCCTTGACATGCAAACAAGCTCACCAACTTTCTGCCTTTATAATATTAGTAGTTTAGGCCATATTGCACCCATAAGGCGAATAGGCTCATGGAAAAATTAATCAATTTAATAGATTTGGATATGCGAATACTATATATAGTGAATTCAGTACAGGCATTTCAATGGACGGCAACAAAGAGACCTCCCATTGCTCAAGTATATACCCCGTACTTGCTTATATTCACGATTCGGTTAAGCGCTTAACCCATAAATGCCTCTAACATAAATTAATGAGCCGACTGGTGACAACTTCAACTGAAAGCTTACAACGGAAGAGCGGAAATCGGAATAAAAGGGCCAGAAGAAAGACGAGGACAGAAGATGGGAAACAAGTACAGAGAGACACCCTATACCCCTTGCTAATTTTTTGTAATTAATGTCACGGTGAGCAAAGCGTTTTCCATGTAGGTTAGAATAATATAAAATCCCCAAGAGGAGGATTATGTGATTAGTTATGAGAAGTTGTAATTTAATTCGCGTACCTAATAATAATAATAATAGTGATTATAGTACAAATGGGAGATTGGAGCAGTCAGGTTTTATCGAACGGTATTTGAATGTTTGAATGTAGCATGATGGATGAAATAAGTTTGAGTGTATCAGTGTCATATCAGATATTTGTTCTAACAACCTGAGATATCTGACGTCTATCGGAGTAAATATAACAGTCATTTCGTTTGAAGGAGAGTTGCTATAATAATAATAATAATAAATTTATCTTGAACGTATAATAAATTTAGTTGAGGTGGCGTGTTATTGTCGAGTAGTAAAAGTATTAAACAGTGTATTTGAATACAATGAAGTGAGAAGAATAATCCTATGTCAGAATTTACAGGGAAAGATTTGTAATTATCCGCGAGGGTGAGATGTAGAAGCAAAAACCTACTGTGTATGCAATCATAGTGTGGTTATAGAAATACTAATGCCGTGTTAGTAAATATGGACTCCATTGCTAACTTGCAGGAGAGGAAATAAATGAGATGTATACGATAAGGAGATCCAAGTGAGAGGTGGGAAATGCAATCACGATTATAAAACTATTTCCCTACAGTAATTTATAGGGGAAATAAGAGAATAGGAGACGGAAGGGCCGTGTCGTGAAGAAAATAAGCGATAATCGCTTTTAAGGTAATAGAAGACGACCTGTCTATATTTAAAATAATTAGCTTGATGAATCGGAGCACAAATCAACGTGGATATATATAATGAAAATAATAAGAGGTGTTGAATGCGCCAGTAATTAACAGGGATCACGAAAATAATAAGGAATGACAAATGAAGTCATTATTTCAGAGACGAAGGAGCTCGTAGACATTATCGTGGAAACAAACGGACCAATGAAGATATAAGATGAATAAGCAAGATGGCAATGAGATAGGAATACTATGATGTTGATTAAATGATTAAATTCTAAGACGAATTTAGTAAAATTATAGGAGGATAATAATTTATGGATTAATTGCCGACAGCAGTAGCTCAGTGTGTATAAATAAGTTATGTAAAAGTAAATTGTAACCAGGCGAGTGACAATATTATAAACTTTGATTTAATTTGTGTTGTATTTGACGTGGTAACTTGTGCTATTTAACATTGACCATAAAAGCAAATATTTAATTACGCCACCGAGATTAATACACTCACGAAAATATGATGAAGACATGAGTCACTGATGTATTTAGTGAGATAAAGAAGACAGTCACTAAAGGGACCAGTCAACAACCGACGTTGTTGTATCTCACACAGTGATAATAAAGTTATGGTGCTGAATTTTTTGTTCGGATCAATGTAGGAAGGTGCGTGAATGTCAAATTATGTTGTAAATTCAGTGTAGATATTTTATTTCAGGATTGTGTGCTTTTATTATTCTATTTTTATGAACACTATATTTGACAATGTTGTGTATTTGTATACAATATCAAGGGTGGTTTTATCTTTTAATTTAGCTATAGTAAGGAAGAACCACCCGGTGGTCTTCGGTATTACATTGCAGCATTTCTCTTTATCCTAGTGAAATATATCACAAAAATAAATGTAACTGGGAAATTATGTCATGTCATTGAACCGACCTTGATAAATTAAATTAATGCCAAAATGAATGCCGCAAAGTTGTTGATTAAGATTGCGGAAACCTTCCGCAACAGTACATAACGTAATAGGTTGTATATTAGAAGGATTGCTAAGAATAATCAGCGGTGTAATTTAGAAAGGCGAGTCAATTGATCAATAGCAGAACAAAATGCACTTGTAAATCTTAAAGTGTCCAATGGCTGTCACAATGAGTAACTCTTTATTTTCATGGCTGATAAATTGTTTTGATATGTCACTTGTAATAAATTTAAAGACCGCCATGAAAGGCAACAACAAGCCAGATGATAACAATGTGGGTGTAAAATAACAATAAAAGAAATTATGTTTAGAGGTAAGAGTGTGTGCTCATGTGCGCGGGTAACAATCTGCAATGGTAGATTACCTAACTACTTCGAATACATTGTTTTATCAATATATTGATCTAATTTCATTGATGATGTTTGGTCTTAAGAATTAGTAATACTAGGACTCTTGTAACAGTTTGATTTAATCTTATTATCATTTCTTTGAGTATAATTAATTATTCAATTTATGTTGATTTAGAGTCAGTCTTAAGTACAGTTAGGTGATGGTTTTCTTTTGATTTTGGGCTTAGATTTCAAGTTCCTTTTTATTTCAGAATCGTTATTATTCTGTAGTGTTTGCGCTCCTTTGAGCGGGAGTAAATTCATTTAAATTTTTCCAATCACAGTTAAATTTAATTTTGTTCGATTTCACTTCTTGTTGTCAATAAATGTTATCATTGGTTTTACATCAGTCTGGGTTACGTTATTGCAGATTATCTTCATCCATTGTAGTTGTTTGGATCCCCCATCGCTCCTAAAATATGGACGTACCAGCCCTGAGGTAAGTTCCTACGCGCGCGGTGAGTATTATTTCTATTCCGCAGCCGAGGCAAATCTACTGTACGATCACCGCCACACATGCCATCAAAAGGGTACAGTATGGTTTGGATTAAGCAATAACATCTTTGGTCCTTCTAGGATTTCATAGACATGAAAGAAAGTATTCTGAATTTATCTTCTAAGTATATTCTAAGAATTTATCGTCAAAGTTCATTGACTTCAGCTATTCTGAAACAATATCGATAGATAGTCTTGGTATCCGGTTCTAATTACTTCCATTATTCAATTTGATATACTCGTTCATGAACGATTGGCTCCCTCACATATACGCTAAAATCCAGTTCTGGACGACGGGCACAAATCTACTAAATATATAGCTCATAATATTCGAACTATCTGTATTCAATACCAAGCTTACCTCTACAAATCTTTTCGTGGCGATATTCCAATGCTTAACTCTACAAATACTTTTTGTGGCGATATTCCAATGCTACGTATAGTAGCTTCTCTAAATGTACGTGCACAATATTATTAAATGTCTGGAAACTTCTTTGGTATTGATATTCGTTTCCGTCAGGACTGGCGAATCAGAAATACAATTTTCTTCAACTACTTAAAGAGAGACATTCCCAAGCTGTGCACTCAGCTTCGGAGATTTATTGCGGAAGGAACAATGAGGGAAGTAAAAAGATTCCATTTGTTGCCGATAAAAATCAAATGAAAGAAGAGCACACAAGTTTGAAACGGATAGAAGAAAAGTTCCAGAAACGGACTTTCGAGGCATTGGATGCATTACAAGTAGAATGGAATCTAACTAGAACTTCAGTATGAGCATTATGAAAGATAATAATCACGCTTAAAATATCTTTGAATTGAGCTACAACATCAGTACTCTTAATTAACATAGTATTTAATGAACGTGTGATTCACACTCCAGAAATGTCTCAAAATTTAACTGGCGTGCACTCTTACTGCTGCCGATTCATTTTATGGTCTAAAGACATGGGTGGATATCAGATCCATGGACCTGCACTGAAAAGTTATATTGTCCTGATGTCGGTGGTACTGGTTTTAAGAGTGACTCTTTAGGCCTATACTGTGGTAAAGATTATTTCAGTGTGAAGGAGACCTTATTTATGAACGACACCGATAGTCATAACAGATCGAGATGGAAGGAGTCCACTGTGGCTTCACAGCGTGAAATAGCAACACCGCCAAAAGGAGGTAAGTAATTAACAAACAAATATTCAGACATACTCAGAGGTCTACATTGCGAAAGATGCATACTGTTTACTACGATCGGATTCTTATGTAACTGCATATTCCACTCATTTGCTTGTAGACAACTGAAAATCAAAAATGTCGGCGAATTGTGGTTCTGCTATGATTCTACTTGGGTTTTATTTTACATATGTTTCCGCATTCTTAGTAACATTACATATTATATGAAGAATGTAACATTTTTGTATATACAGTATGTAGGTAATTACTCAAAATGTAATAAAAAGAAGTTGCAGTTCGTTTTATTTTTCAGACTCTAATAAAATTATTGGCGATTTTTGTTTCATATGGAAAATATTTCATTTGCTAAAGTTGGCTTAAGAGGAACTTCTCGAACTTTGGGTTTCTAACGTACTCCGCGGTAAGCAGACGACATGGTGGGAACACGAATAATCTGTAACAGGAAGATGATGTGCAAAAACTAGGCCTGTTTGTGAAATGCACACAGAAAAGAGTGTCAACAAGGTACTGAGAGCTTTCTGAGTTATGGAAATGCAGCGTGGTTTCACAAGATCCTACAATATTTCTGTCAGTACACTTCCAGTGACCGCGTGTGTGACGAGCGCACGGCAGGCGAATCATTCACAAAACTCTAGCGCTCTGGAGCAAATGGTTTTAAGTTGCGACTGCTGACGAGTGGTGTTCTGTTTAGTCTGTACTTATAGGAAGTGGACTTCTTAACCTTATAAGCGCCAACGCTATATTCTGTAGTGCCATGCGTTATGGCTAATACTGTAGTAGTTTAGAAAATATTTTATAAAATTTGTAAATTTTATCAAAAACCATCAATATATGCACCATATTGTTCAAAAAGAATTGTTACACGATAATAAGTCATATAAAAACTGAAAATATTGGAATTAAAGTTCTTTTATAAAAAGCAAACTTCTTGTTGGTTTCAATTTTTGTTATCTCTGAAACACAAAGTGAAATTGCACAAAAAATTTCATCATAACAGAAAAACAGAAATATACAAACTTTTCCCCATACAATGCTGAAATAATCCTCAAAGTTTGTAATTAGAGCTTTTTATCACAATAGGGGGAAAATAAAATATTCTCTTTTTCCTTGCAGCTTATTCTGATCCCGCTTCCACTTCCTGGGCATTCCGCCTTTTGTGTCTCCTAGTTCCGAATAATTGCTCCAATTGATCCCAGCATGCTTCATGGACTCGCACATTACATTTAGATACCAATGTCTGGATCGCCCTCGCTTTCCTGTTGTCGCACATACAGCGCACTACCTCGGTTGTCTGCAACGGTGTATCGTCATCTGACAAATTATCTAAACTTCCTACAACCTCACTTAGATTTTCAATGTCCTCAGAATCATCTTCACTATCACTTTCACTAAAGTCACTACCAACATCAAAAGCTTCTAAAATATCCGATTCAGTCAGCAATGATTTTTTATTTCAACGCTGCCATGTTTGTTTACTACAGTCACATGGCAACTACTATATGCGAAATTTGTAGAGACATGAAACTCTAACAAATACTACCAAAAGTGACAATAGTGGTGATAAGTGTTAACTAAACACATTCAAGTTGATGTAGTACAAATGTTTCACCAAAAGATGACATAACAGTCGAGAAAACACAGATTTACTGAGGATCTAAAAAGGCGATTCTGACACAACCGGAAGGCGCAGTGAGCTATTTTTAGAGATCCTTGGCACTTCTCGGGTTAAAAATGGCTCCATTTATATCTAGGCATGCGTCAAAACTAATATCGTTGTCGAGTACTGAGGTATGTTTTACAACGGACGGGGAAATGGTAATGTGCCAAGAGTGAACAAAACTTTAGGGTGCTCCATGATGATATAGATGTTGATTCCCATAGGGAACATAAAATATTTGTCCTGAATGAGTTAATTTATAATAATTGCATTTTAATTACATATTTCACTGATATTTACTACATATTTTTCATTTTGATATCCCATAAAAAGCCCGGCCCTACTGATTCTGGTACTTTAAACACGAAATGCATTTGAAACTACAGTACTGAGAAGCACAGAGATCAATTTTGCACATAACTTCTGCATCGTAATTGAATTATTTACCCCCTAAATACTGTAGATGAAGAGATCTATCTACATACTGTGGTTGCATGATAATTAAGAATGTGAAACTGAACGTACAACTTTGACATATACTATACCCAAAACCTACGCAGAGTCTGCTGATCTCAATCGTTCAGAGCCGTCAAGCTGATGAAAGGTCGGGCAAACGCATATTGCTTCACATTAGAATGATTCCAGCTCTAAAACCACATTCTAACCGAGTGCTATAAGGAACTATGTTGTGAAAATTGATAATTCTATTCAATATTATATTCTCTTAAATATACCAAATTCAAATACAGTATACACAATTAAGAACGCTTCCGTATTTATGCTCACACGTCCTAGCAGTAATTACAATCAGGCTAGGAATTACATAATGTAAAAGATAAAACATCGGAAGCATTGTATAGGCTTATCTTCAAATTTGTACTGACAGATAGAATCAATATCATGTGTTTATGAATCCATCTACAAGTAAAAATTATTCGCAATGACATATCCACAAAATACTCTGCTTGACTGAAAAGATTTGTTAAAATCACTTTGCATTTGAAATGATTTTGGGACGAAACCATTCAAACAAAATTGTTGAAAGGTTCAGCCTTTAACAATTTTAAAAATTTAAAATATTTTGGAAGGGAACCGTTTAAAATAAAACTGTTGAAACGTTCAGCCTTTAATAATAAAACAAAAGATTAAATTCTAAAATTTTTCAGCGTTAGCGAGATGTTCTCCCTTTCTTCCAGTTTAGGACTAAATTAAATCTGCCGTTCAGTATATAGCCTATTGTGGGTAAATAGCCAAAAATGCAGGCAACTACAATTGAATTTTGCCATATTTTACACAATCGTAAGTAAAATCTGCAAGGTACACAAACGACCTGACGTGAATTGTTGTTCTTGAAACAGTACTATAGACGGTAATTTTTCACGATAATTCAAAATACGTCCTTCACTGTTGATTGATGTAAGCTATACTATGACGTTATCTCATCGTACTTGGATCGATGTAATTTCAATCATGTGTTACAATGGAATATAATCAAAGAATTTACAGTACGATATGCAAATTTTATGAAGCCAGTGCAGTATTACAATGAGTATGTCGTCGTTGCCGGGACAAAACCTCCTATGTGATAATATTTTTTACCGGGCTGAGTAGTTCAGACGGTTGAGGTGTTGGGCTTCTGAGCCCAACTTGGCAGGTTCGATCCTGGCTCAGTCCGGTGGTATTTGAAGGTGCTCAAATACGTCAGCCTCGTGTCGGTAGATTTACTGGCACGTAAAAGAACTCCTGCGGGACTAAATTCCGGCACCTCGGCGTCTCCTAAAACCGTAAAAGTAGTTAGTGGGACGTAATGCAATTATTATTATTATTATTATTATTATTATTATTATTATTATTATTATTATTATTATTATAACATTTTTGAGATATACTGACCCGCAGCACATACATTATGAAGAGCGAGAATATATTGACCATATTCACACAATATTGCACCTTAGATTGCAGAACCTTACCGGCCAAAGTTCTAAGCTAAAATATTTCACATAGGGGTTTTTGTCCCGGCAGCGACGATGTAATGAATTATTCATGAGACTCATTGTCAATTTACTCTTCAGATCTACACGAATGACACCATAAACATAAAAACAAAAGTCCAGAAATTCATAATAAGATTGGAATTATCTGTAAATATACCTACTAAAAATTCTGCTTAGTGCATTCTCAGTGCGTTTCTGATTGTGCTGGATTACTGTTTTTGAGCGACTGTACGCCAGAAGTATTTGCCCAAGAATGGCCGAAGTTGTATACGACGTTTACCAAAATTAATATCGTTATTACTTTTAAGTCCCAACAACTACTTTTGACGGTTTTCGGAGACTCCTAGGTGCCGGAATTTTGTCCCGCCGGAGTTTTTTTATTTATCAGTAAATCTACCGACACGAGGTTGACGTATTTGAGTTGGTATCAGAAGACCAGCCCCTCAACCGTCTGAGCCACTCAGCCCGGCTTACCAAATTATAATTAGTCAACGTATATCTACTTGTCAAATAGTCATAACCTTCAGGACTAGCATGGTCAACGTATCCCAAAATAGGAAGTTTGTACAGAATTGTCCCATTCTAAAAATAATATTCGACAATGTATAGAACGGAACATAGACCAATCCAGTAGACCAGCGTGTATTCAATGGTCCAAAATGTTCGGTGATCAACATTCCCGTACTCAAATTATTCGTAATAATTAATGATCCTTCTCCTCCTTCTCCTCCTCTACCTCCTCCTCGTCTTCATCATCCTAATCATCATCAAATCGTCCTGAATGGTACTACTTCAGAAGTTCAGCAAGCTGGCAGCTAGGGCCACATTCCTCTTCTTGTTGTCATTATTATTATTATTATTATCGAGCTCGATATCTGAAGTCGCTTATGTGCGGCCAGTATATATTATTCGAAAAGTAGTTGGTTCGAACCCCGCTGTCGGTAGACCTGAAGATGGTTTTCCATGGTTTCCCATTTTCACACCAGAAAATTGCTGGGTCTGTACCTTAATTAAGGCCACGGCTGCTTCCTTCCAACTCCTAGGCCTTTCGTAAACCATCGTCGCCATAAGACCTATCTGTGGCGGTACGACGTAAAAACAACTTGTAGAAATGAGGTCATTATTAATTATTATTATTATTATTATTATTATTATTATTATTATCATCATCATCATCATCATCATCATCTGTTTACCCTCCAGGTTCGGTTTTTCCCTCGGACTCAGCGAGGGATCCCACCTCTACCGACTCAAGGGCAGTGTCCTGGAGCTTCAGACTCTTGGTCGTGGGATACAACTGGGGAGTATGACCAGTACCTCGCCCAGGCGGCCTCACCTGCTATGGTGAACAGGGGCCTTGTAGGGGGATGGGAAGATTGGAAGGGATAGGCAAGGATGAGGGAAGGAAGCGGCCGTGGCCTTAAGTTGGGGACCATCCCGGCATTCACCTGGAGGTGAAGTGGGAAACCACGGAAAACCACTTCGAGGATGGCTGAGGTGGGAATCGAACCCACCTCTACTCAGTTGACCTCCCGAGGCTGAGTGGATCCCGTTCCAGCCCTCGTACCACTTTTCAAATTTCGTGGCAGAGCCGGGAATCGAACCCGGACCTCCGGGGGTGGCAGCTAATCACGCTAACCACTACACCACAGAGGCGGCTATTATTATTATTATTATTATTATTATTATTATTATTATTATTATTATTATTATTATTATTATTATTATTATTATTATTATTATTATTCAAGAGTATCCCTGCAAAACTTTCGCCTGTATGTTATTCTAACTCACGAAAATGTTAGTGTGTCACTGGTGTACACATTCCAAGAAAAGAGGCAGGCCCTTAATTTTATTCGCTTATCAAACTGACCGATCCAATCACTGGTTTCTTGGAACGGACATCCATCACGTGCCTTGTGTATCAAGTTCTACAAAGACGTCACTCCTATCATATTCCATGACAGACCACAGACAAGGTGACCTTTATTCCTCGTCAAGGAGGTCGCTCTTGTTTATATTGTTTCTTTCTACTTCGACCCGTCACTGCTTCTGTATAGAACATCCGAAGCACGCCTACCTAAACTGACATTTTACACTTACTTATTTTGAGGTAAACAACTTAAAAAGAAAAGAATGCATATTGCAATGGGCGAGTGCATTAGGTGCGACACCTCCCTCGAAAAATAAGGGACTACAATTGGGTGAACGGTGTTTAATTAATTTTTAGTTACTTTTAATAAAAGTAATTTAATTTAAATAGCAATATAAACAAATCGGACAAATTATCCACTTTAAATTGTTCGCCAATAAAAGTGAACACACGATTTTACACTTCTGTATGATAGGACGGCAGTCATATGGGTTGCATGTATGTCACAGTAAATATAGAAGTTTAGTGGCTGTGATGATAAACGCTCACTGAAATGAATATAGTGAAAGATTAATATGTATCACGCGATTAACAGAACGTACCCTTCGTTGATGGGCCGGTCGTTTACGTAGTCACTGATATACAGTACGTTTCAGTAGTACCCGAATTTGGTCTTGAGATAACAATCCACAGTGTCATTTTAGTATTAGAAAATATTCCAGTGCCTCTTGATATTGCAGCCTTTACCGGTCAATTCGATGGATGCAACATACACATTCTTAACTGAATTACTAATTGTTTGGGATCATGCATTTTTATGTTATGAGTATTTAGGAAACCGACCGACCGACCGACCGACCGACCGACCGACCGACCAACCAACCAACCAACCAACCAACCAACCAACCAACCAACCAACCAACCAACCAACCAACCAACCAACCAACCAACCAACACAGATCTGCATTTAGGGCTGTCGTCCAGGTGGCAAATTTCCTATACATTGCTTAAATAAATTGGAAATGTTTTGAACAACTCCCTTGGTAAATTATTGTAATATCTCCCTTTCTATAAAAGAGAATTTGCACCAATATGTCCTCTTGAATTGCAACTCTATCTTCATTTTATGTCTCCTATTTTCAAAAACTCAATTCAAATATATTGGTCTACTGTCATTCAGCGAACTATCCACTGACAGATCCAAACATACCGCTTACTCGAGAAGCTCGTCTCCTACTCCCAAGTCCTCCTAGTCCATTGTAGGCAAATTTTTGCAACTCTACTCTTTTGTCGGAAACAATCCAGAACACACCGTGCTGCTCTCTGTTGGATCTTTTCCAGTTGTCGAACCAAGTAATCCTAGTAAGGGCCCCATAGAGTGAAACTGTGTTAGTAGAACTCTCTTTTTGTATTTTCAGGGTATCATTCCATCCACTGAACAGGCCGTGAAAGGGGAGAGAACGCTAAAACTGTAACTGACTGGTGCCGTTTTAAGAAAATACCAGTAATATATATACATATTTTATCGATAAGGTGGAATAATAATAAACATTCAATCATAGTAAATACGTTATAAGCAAGATTAAGTACAAAAAGGAAGGTTAGAACACATAAATCACAAAGGGAAAACAGTTTCTCAGAATTTTTGCCACCTCAAAGAACACAGCTTTCCATCGTGTGACAGGGATTTGGGCGTTATTCGGAGAAAATTGGGAAAACATGACAGAATATTCAGTAGCCCTACTGAAGAAGTAATTGAACATGTTATAACAAGTGCAGTATTTTAACATAGCATCAACTCTGTGAGGTCTTTTGGCGCCATGGAATAGGGAAGGTCTAGGACTGGGAAAGAAACGGTCGTAGCCATAATAAACGTACATCTCTAGCATTTACCTGGTCTGAAAAGAGGAAGCAGCGGGAAATCCATCTTCAGGGCTTTTGAGAATGGGTTTCAATCCAACGAACTCCAGAAGGCAAGCTCGCAGCTACGTGATCAAACCGCGTAGCCAACTTGTTTGGTGCTATGAAAAGTAGCAAGCCATGAAAACGTCTGATTAAGAAAGGAAAGATTTCTGAGACTTGTACTTCAATGCTTAATGGAAAATGTACTACAAAAATCAGCTTGTGCCGAACTAAGGATGGTGGGAGAGAGCTATGCTGAAAGATCATTTTAGTGTTGACCGACGGGGCGAGTTGGCCGTGCGCGTAGAGGCGCGCGGCTGTGAGCTTGCATCCGGGAGATAGTAGGTTCGAATCCCACTATCGGCAGCCCTGAAGATGGTTTTCCGTCGTTTCCCATTTTCACACCAGGCAAATGCTGGGGCTGTACCTTAATTAAGGCCACGGCCGCTTCCTTCCAACTCCTAGGCCTTTCCTATCCCATCGTCGCCATAAGACCTATCTGTGTCGGTGCGACGTAAAGCCCCTAGCACTTAGTTTTGACCGAGATACGGATAAGACAAGGTCATGTCTTTTCTTCTCCTTAAAAGTGGCTTTACGTCGCACCGACACATATAGATCTCATGGCGACGACGGGACAGGAAAGGGTTTTGGAGTAGGAAGGAAGTGGCAGTGACCTTAATTAAGGTTCAGCCCTAGCATTTGCCTGGTGTGAAAATGGGAAACCATGGAAAACCATATTCAGGGCTGCCGACAGTGGGGTTCTAACCCACTCTCTCCCGAATGCAAGCTCGCACGGCCAACTTGCTCGGTAAAAGCCATGTCTCATATTAACGCCCTTGTATTACACCGATTTTTCCTAGGCCTCCAGAAAGGACCTACTCTTCTATCAGACAGGATTGCATAATGTTCACTGCACACCCAATTGTTAAAGTTCCCGTAAAAGCAGTAAAATTGAGAGATTTTCAGAAATTAAGCAGATACGTGCCCGATAATCAAACTGAGGTCTATGTGGACATATGAAGAAAAATCAATACTATATTTTCTGCTAATTCTAGGATTGTAACGAATATTGTTACACGTTATTTTAGTTCATGTAATTGCAAACGTATAGTGCAATAAAATAAACCAGTGGTTCTGTCTTGTACTTTTGTCATGAAATTGTACTTTGAGATGTTTGAGTTCACCTAGCACTTCTAATTTCTTAAAAGCGTGTAGATGTGCAAATTTTAACTACATTATAATGGAATCACAACACCAAATGTCCGCCTCGGTAGCGTAACGCTTAGTGTTATTAGCTGCCGTCCTCGGGGGCCCGGGTTCGATTCCCGGTACTGCCAGAAATTTAAGAATGGCAGGAGGGCTGGTATGTGGTTCAAATGGTACACGCAGCTCACCTCCAATGAGGGTATGCCTGAAAAGAGCTGCACCACCTCGGGATGAGGACACGAGTTTACTTTACAACACGAAATCATAAATATTGTCACTCCATGTGATCAATACTATAAAATAAATATGTTATAGCAATAGCATTCACTAGTAACCACGTGTAGAATATAGCAGATTTTTTTCCTCAATATTGCTTCTTGCTCTTTTGATTCTGTTGTAATGTGTATTTGTATACTGGCAGGGAGGGGAGAGGAGGGAAATTTCTCGCAGGATCCGAAGGCCAATAATTAAAAATCGACCAATGTTTGAAAGTTTAAGTTTTAGCATTGTTTACCTTAAGACCATCTAAGTCACTGTAATGGACATGGTACTTATACGCCTTGGAAGTTAACGTACATGTCTTGTGGGTACTAGAATAATTCCAATATTCCAAGAAATTCTTCCTTTCAAAATCTCGCACTGGATAAAAGTTGATTAGAATTCTACTTAAATCATTTGTTCCTAAACCCAATATAAACGTAGATATTCGTAATTTTTCCTGAAAAACCTCAATACATTCAGGGATTTTAAAATGAAACGAGCCTTATAAAATATCCTTGAGTTGGCATATTCTACATAAAACAATTGGTTGAAATAGCTCCAGTAGTTTCATCGTTATATGTGTACATACTGACAAACAGAATGACAGACAGATAAAACTAATGTTTCGCGCATTGCACTTCAAGTAGTCTGAGACGTACAAAAAACACCAAACATTGAGTGAATTCATAAATAAAAGGCAAACTTTCAATTTTATACACAGTGGTCCACCAGCCTCTTAACCCGTTACTTCATAGTGTTGCCATGATCCAACACATCACTTTTCACGTATGTAAGCGCATACAGATTGTGGACAGAGGTAGTTTTACGGCACACCTTCAACCGTACAGTCACACATATGTAGGGATGCCATGTGTCCTCTTTTTCCCGGACATGTCCTCTTTTTAACAGCACGAAAAGCGTCTGGCCAGATTTTCGAAAAACTTGAAAAATGTCCTCTTTATGGGGTGTTTTAAAAGTGATTTCTACTACACGTTGTGTTTAGTTATCAACTGCATCGCCACATTTAAACAGACAGAATTTTTGTTTACAACAATTGTTTGCTCCCGTTGTTTGGAGGTTTTCTGTGCATAAATTGAGTTCTGTAAGTTTTACTAACTATTATTTTGCAGTAAATACGAATTATTCTTTTGTATTACAAGTTATAATGCAAACACAGATCGAATATTTTCATTGCTTAATTCACAGTGGACCATGGACAGGAACAGGTTCACAATTGAAACTGTGAAAGGTGTAGTGTGTTTGCAGTATAAATTCAAACATTTCAGTTGCATCCAGCTCCACCACTATTTGTAAGAGACAAAAATACATTTACAGAAAATTTCATCTTCAGAAAAGTACGAATGGGACAGAAAAGGAAAAAACATTAATGACAAAGGCGATAGGCCAGAGGTCTGTGATGGAAGTGAAGCGATGGAAGTGAAGAGATTAAGGTGCAGTGTTTAAATCAGTAGACTGTGTCCTATTTTTTCCAGGTTGGTGGTCCTCTTTTCTTACGTTTGTGATAAGGCATCCCTACACGTATGCCAGTAATAATCGGTCTTTGAATATTGCAAGCTTAACGTAAAATCGCGAAAAATCGTATATAATTCCATTATGGCAAAATACATCACGTACGAGTGATTAGGCCCAGTTAAGAATTGTTGGTAAATCTAAGACACTAAACTCTACTTGAACTTTAAAGCTTAAAATTTTCTGTCACCAAACTCAAACGACAAATAATCCATGCAGTAGACGGTTAATATTTATTTTGACTTAGTTGACGGACAACTGTAAAATATCGGTCCCAATTTCTATTAAGGTTTCGTACAACGATATATTTTAAGATTTGCGTTTGAGAATATAGACGGAATCGTTGTCTATAAACAATTGGTTGAATAAAAATAAATTGAAAGGCACTGGTGGCCACTCTACATACCACTGATATCTGTTTTCAGTCCGACTGATTCTGTAGCATGTGAGGTCCTCAGACATACGGAATCAAATCACGGCGTAGCTACAGTAGTTGTTATTCAAGAGTACGTGAATGCGACAAACTCACTGATGCGTTAAAGAACTCCTTCTCAGAGAAAACATTCCGATATTCCAGAATCTCCTAAAGCCTACAGCAGTTGGAGAGATATTAAGCAAATGGCATTATTTCAGATTTCAATTTCCAGTGGTTACGTCCTCAAAGGAAGTCATTGCCCGCGGAAGAGTAACAGCTACTTGTAATTTTGTTGAAGGTGGTTCTGAAGTGTCGGCGTCAATTCTGAGCATGGTGAATTCACGTACTAAATTATTCGGAGAATGTGGTCGGCTTTAAACTCTTTGTGCCCTACTTAGTTACCTTGCGTGTTCCGGTAGGCGGTCATTTCTATACAAGTAAAGCCGACAGACCCAACAACGGCCAATAATGTACAGTTTTGCAGAAATATACCAATAACTTGCAACATATAAATGAGGCGATGTAGGAAACGAGAATGTATGAATCTCGGTTCAGAAAGGAAAATACTACTTTTAACAGCAATTAAATTATATCTTACCATCAAATATACATACCATGTTTAGGATTTCTGTTCATAAACTTTTATACATGTTTCTTAGCCATGGGAGTAATAAATATGAGCTAGGTTTACCCGAAAGGCTAGTGGTTCGATTCACCTGCCGCTGTTCGCGAAATCTACAAAACAGCTTCCATTTCTGGGGTAGTGCATGGATCCGGGCTTCATTCAGTCTACAAGAAAATGAGTACTTAGTTCATTTGTGAAAGGGAAACCTTAGAGCTGAAATATTAGAAATAACCTCTCTATCCTGCTTATAAAGGACCATCAATCAATGTCAAGAAAACTTGAAAACGATTTATACACTATCCGAAGGAGAATAGTGAAATATGTAAAACCCTCCAATATTACATCATATCGTATATATATCTATGAGTTACAGAGCGGTAAATATGTGTGGGTGCGGGTCCTCAGTGTCCAGTCGGCGTGAAGCCTGCCTTAATCCACGTGTAGATTTAGCAACACCACCTCACTACTTGAATTCGTCCGCGAAGCGATCTGGTTGGCGAGATGTCGAATTTTGTTTCCAAATTATTTATCAGAATAACCTACTCTATAGGGATCATATACCCGGTTTATGTTGCTTTCGACCATTCGACTGAATATTTCTCCACACTATTTTTCTTAAAAGATCTATTATTAGAAACAATTTGAAAGCAATTGTATTTTCTATACATTTCGATGTACTGTCTACCAAACGTAATCTCTCTCTTATACAACTAACAGACACATTATTTAAATTATTCTGTGACATGAGGAATATTGTCACATGTAATCGTACAAGAACAAGGATGAGCTTTAGAACGAACTGCCTTCAGATTGTGGCTCCATCTAGTCCTCTCCCTTGGAGTCAGCAGCAACTTTGGTCGAAGTTCCTACAATTACAAGCTAATTGTCTGCTGCGAGCTTCTGGTATATGGACATAATCGAGTAGCTTTGTGTGAAAGGAAGCCAGAATATCGGTCTTTGTTGAGTTCAAGCTCTGGAGCTAGAGATGATAGGAACACAAGTCTGTCTGCTCTTCTCCTTCATACGTAGCTAAAAAAAACTGCAGGAGACGAAACGAATAAAGTAAGTGCGTTGTACGACCTCTGATTAATTATTGCTTTAATACTGAAAGGAAATGTATACTTATTTCACAGATGTTCGTCCTTGGAGATATCATTTAATGTCAAAGCATAAACGTAAAATATTTTATTACACCTGCTCATGTAAACGATCTAGATATCCAAGGACTTAAGGAAAACTGTATATGAAATTATACATTCACGTAACGTACGCAAAGAAATGGTTTATTCAAGTGATTTCTAAGTGTTCTTTAAAATTAGAAAATATTTATTTATTTATTTATTTATTTAAACATATCCCACTAACAGATAAATTCTCCATTGCAGGTGGATTTTATTAAAATGTGATGCACATTATAAATAACAGGATTTGTGAAGAAATAACAAGAAAATAATATTCAAAATGTGAAAAAATAAGAGAAAGGGAAAAATACATGACAATACAATACATTCAGTACGCGGTACGTTTGTTGTTTGCACCGTCATACTTAGTAAAATTATTAATGGTACTATACAGGAATACAACTTTTCTAACATAATGTTTCAATAAAAGCCTCTCATACCCGTTTTATATTCACACTTATTACTAAGTGATACAATCTTTGATCTTTTATCAGAAGATGTTACCTATGTGAAACTACAGTTTCCACATGATGCATGAAGTCTCGAAGAGTCATTTTAAATTCTCTGATTACATACAGCAATATTGTTAAAAAGATTACACATTCTAACTACTGACGAAATTTTGTGGCTCACTGTTTTAGAGTGTTCACAATAAAACGTCTGTCTTGTCCGTAAATTCGGACTTTTCACATTAAAGTTCACTCTAGTAAGTAGCTAACTGCCATCACTCACATTATTTCTGAGCTTGTAGAAAAATATTTGTTGCAGAACATCCCTTCTATTACATCATGATGAAAGTTTAAACTTATTTAGCAAGTTATTGTATGAAACGTTTTCTTTCAGTGCTGAAGTATGACGCGTTTTGTAATACAGAATGCGAAGAAATTTTTCTGAGCTTTTTCGATATTATTTATATGGGACTGATAATGAGGTGTTAAAACAACACCATGTTCAAATGTATTATAGAGAGTTATTAATGTACCAATATTTTTTAGTTCCCTCGAATTCCGAACCACAAAACATGAGGTTCTGTAGGCTTCATTTGTAATTTCTTCAAAGTGCCTTTTTTTTGTGCTTTACGTCGCATCGACACAGATAAGTCTTATGGCGGCGATGGGATAGGAAAGGCCTAGGAATAGGAAGGAAGCGGCCGTGGCCTTAATTAAGGTACAGCCCCAGCATTTGCTTGGTGTGAAAATGGGAAACCACGGAAAACCATCTTCAGGGCTGCCGACAGTGGGGGTCGAACCCACTATCTCCCGAATACTGGCAAAGTGCCGTTTGAAGGACAGTGTAGTGTCCACTAAAATTCCCAATTCTTTTACTAAATTAGACCTTCCTACAAGAGTGTTATCCATTTTATATTCAAATAATACTGCCGATTTATTCCTCGAGAAGGTTACTGTGAGACACTGATTGAAATGCATTTTGTTGTTCCTACTCTACGTATACATATTATTGATATCAGTCTGTAATTTTAAAAACATCCTCATGAGTGGTGACAGTTCTGTACAATTTAACATCATCGCCATTCATTATACATTTTGATTACCGGTACCTACAATGATTAGATGTATTGGATTTTATAATTATTAGTCAATTTTTATTCCCATTGCTACTGTATCAATTCAAGCTTATTGTCAAGTGAAAACTTGAGAAAACGGCATTATTCGTCGAAAAACAGAATTAGAGCGAATCCCGATCACTCACCATGATGTGAATGTTTGTCATTCCCATATGAGTTCTGGAGGAGAAATCGCAGGTAATTTAATCGGAGGTGAATAACAAAAGTGTAATGCATCATTGTCTTTTGAAATGCAAATACGTAAGTTACGGTCCACGAATACCAATCAAAGGAGTTACAGATAATAAATCTTCAGGCTTTTTACCCTAATGAACGAAATCAACGAGTAAAGTTATGACAGCTTCGTTACCATGAAGTAGGAAATTAAAAATGAGCTGCAGCTATTGATTTATATATTGAGGATAGGATACGCCAGTTTTAAATTTCGTGCTGTATATGACACAAAAAACTCACTTAGATCAACTCCTACCCCACTTAATCAACCGGACTTCAAAATTTATCTCGATTTGTGCATTGTAAATGTCCTCCTCCGTGCTGACACTACCAAAATAGAATTCCCAAGCATCTTATCAGTGGAACGTATAACACGGGTTGCATGTTACATGGAGGCACAGCAGGGAGTACTGTAATTCGCACCAAAGTGTCTATAGTTCTGATTTGAAATTGAAATATGCTAATATGGGAGAGATAATTGCATTCTGTTGTACTCAAAACAGAAACAAACAGGAATGAAAACTATGCTAGTAAATATAGTTTGCGATGGACTGACCACAAGTTATCAGCATACCTCAAATAAATTATGTGGAGAATGCGCTACATAAATGATATCCATGAGAATGATAAACTTACTATTTTATTATACCAAGTCACACGTTATTCATCAAGAAAACTGTTAATATTCTATGCATTTATGCCAACAAGGAAAGGAGCTTAATGTACATCATAACTACAAAGCACTTTATTTTTACAGTTTGCTTTACGTCGCACCGACACAGATAGGTCTTATGGCGACGCACAGTGCGTAATTTCAGGAATCTAGCCGGCCAAAAATCGTATCTCGGAAACTAATGGACCGATTTACATAAAACTTAGTATTTAACTGCTATTATTGGAGGTAATTAAGTGTGTGGTCAATCAAGTACCAAGAACAAATTACTACGCCAGGAATAGAATGAGTAATATTTGTAATTTTAATCATTTTACGTTATAGCTTTAAGAAGTTAAATAGATGTTAATAGTGGGACATGCTGTTTAGTATGTTTAAAAACAGATACAGGAATACATGTACTTGCCAAACAATTTATTCATTAGATGCAGTTACATCAGAATCGCTATCGTCACTGCAACCTGTGGAAAAGGTCAGTATTTGTGTCTTTCAGGAAGGTTTTCTATTATCTTTATTCCTGGTCTCATGGACTTTCCTCGGAGAGTTGTCCAATAGGTATAATACAGTACCTAATGACCTCCTCTCCATGACCCAAGAGTTTGTGCAAAGTTACAGGCATGTAGTACGATTTGTATTTTTGTAAGTACAATTGTATAGTTTCCTTTGCGTACATGCCAAATGTCACTTTATCAATGGCATACCCACACAAAAGAGTTTCTACGATGGAATGTATATGGTTTATTAAATTTATGTCTACTCCAGTAATATCTGTAGAAGTGGAAGCCTCTCTGAAGAATCTTCTAGCGGTTTCCATCTTTGGTATTGCCAGCCTTTGCTTCGGATGTCAACCAAAAGAAGCGTTTCCTCCCTGAACTTCTGTAGTGAAGTCATCTACAGTATTTATTTATTGCGTGTGTATTTTAGGCTTCAAATTAGTGCTTAAATGTATTGTGTTTAACGAGAGCTATGCGATAAGCCTAGGTGTGTGATTTTTTCTTTAACATTAATACTGTGGTCTTTTGTAGTCATCTGCAGTATTTATTTATTGCGTCTGTTTTCTAGCTTTTATTTTCTGGACAAATGTATTAAATGCAATTATATACATCCCCCGTCCCTTGAGCCCATAAGTTATTTGTCTATTTTCTCTCGCAATTTGTCTTATATTTCAGTTCTGAGGTTTCTTATGTGCCGTAGTTTACCTCTGATTCTGTACAAACCAAAAGTGGCCCCCGTAAATCCCACGTCCCCTTTAGTTCATAAAAGTAATTTGTAGCTTAGTTTCTTCTGCCTTTTGTCTTGAACTCACATACTGAATTTCACAAATTTATGTGCCGCCGTTTTCCCGTGATGGCGTTGAGCCGAGCCGTTCGATATGGCAACCCTGTTGTCATAAGAGCAATACTGTTTTCTTAACATGGAATGAGCTATAGTACTGGCAGGGTCATCCTGACATTGTTGTGATGCACGTCCTTCTGCAAGGCTCATTCTCTGCTCGAACCATCTTTTATTGTACTTCAGCAATTTGCCCCTTTTCCTACTATATTTTGTCCAGCGTGATCGAATTTCAGCACACAAAGTACCGACAGATTTCCTTATTGACTTCACTATATCCTTGGGACAATCCTCAAAGCCTAAATGTTCAATTACAACATTCGCAATATCATCGTTTCACTTATATTCCCTGCTGTTCGTCAACAGCTCGAAAAACGACCTTCGGGTTACAGAGTACATGGTTTCTGAAAAAATTAATTACTCTCATGGTCGCGCCTGGTCGCAGCAGAAAGTCACAGTTTTCTATTCATTAAAGTATAGATAACTCATCCAAAAGACTTTCATTGCGGAAATCAAAGGCAATCCATTTTGAAAGTCATCTCAAATTTGTATAATTAGATAGCGCTTGGACACCGTGTACCTGAATTTTAAGTGCATATTCCAGACAACAATATAGCAGTTTTCAGAAAATGCTACATGCTATATAAAATACATACCTTTATCTAGTATAATCACATGGCAAGTTAAAGAAATATTTAGTTCTGACGTCTTTACTGAGCCCTCACATAATAATAACTGCGCGCTCGCCTCGCCAGAATATGATGCCCTAACGGAGGAGGGCCAATTTAGGCCTTCGGTGAGATTAGATAATCAGACAGCGCGACTTTTCAATACTTAATTACTGCACCCAAGAGTCTTATAAACACGACTCACAGAAAATGCGCACCAAAGACAAGGGTTGAAAATATCGTTTTTGGCCGGCTGGATGCTAGAAATTACCCACTGTGCGACGATGGGATAGGAAAGGCTTAGGAGTGGGAAGGAAGCGGCCGTGGCCTTAATTAAGGAGCAGCCCAGCATTTGCTTGGTGTGAAAAATGGAAACCACGGAAAACCATCTTCAGGGCTGCCGACAGTGGGGTTCGGACAGCTGCGCGCCCCTAACCGTGCGGCCAACTCTCCCGGTCAAAGCACTTTTATTCCTGCTATTTAGAGAACCATCTCAGTGAGTGCATACGTTATACTAAGCTAACAGAGCACCGAAATTCACCAGTATGTGAACGAACGCTGAACGTCACCTCAATACCAGGAGAGAAGCACTGAATACTGTATAAATTGGGTATAATAATAATAATAATAATAATAATAATAATAATAATAATAATAATAATAATAATAATAATAATAATAATAATAATAATAATAATAATAATAATATGTTCTTGGTTTTACGTCCCACTAATTATATGCGCGATTCACAGAGATGCCTAAGTACTAGAATTTTGTCCCCCATGAGTTCATTAACATGCCGGTAAATCTACTAACTCGTGGTTGGCATTTTTAATCACCACCGGACTGCACAAGAACTGAACCCGCTAGCTTGGGTTCAGAAGGTGATCACTTTACCATCTGAGCTACTCAACCCGACAAAATTGGGTAGAGTTCTAATTTCAACAGATTTCATGAGATGTCATGTTACGTAGCCTATTGTACCGGCGTAAACGGACCAAGAATTTCTTCAACAACACTTACGGCAATGTTACGGAGACGTTCCACAGTACAACGTCTAACGGAAAACAATGAAAAAATAAATATTTTGATGCTTGCTTGTTATTCAAATGAACCTAACATCTATGTAATTGGCCCGAGGATTTTCATATAAAGTTACTACATGCAGCGGGGCATACAAACGACAGTAAAAGTGCATTTGGATCGCCTGGAAGGAAATGCGAAGATTTCCCTGTCAGAATGTCGAAAAATATATAAACAAGACTTGTACCTCTGGAGAGGCTA
Source organism: Anabrus simplex (assembly GCF_040414725.1). NCBI lineage: Eukaryota > Metazoa > Arthropoda > Insecta > Orthoptera > Tettigoniidae > Anabrus > Anabrus simplex. Next base: position 942,245,846 of record NC_090266.1, on the reverse strand, counting down.
TCAATAAAGTTATGAATAAAATAGACTTTTACCTTTCTCTCTTCCAGGGCTGTATAGCCAGTAAGGAACTTGACTTTGAATTTTCTCTTTCCTCTCCTGGGTTCACTCAACCAGCACGAAAAACTGAGTACCAGGCTAATTGATAGGAACGAAGGTGAGCTTATTTATTACTCTTCTGCACCATAAGGGATCTCTTCGGCTTGGATGGGACAGGCTTCCTTGGTTGGACAAATGAACAATAAACAGATCCTAAATCTAATGGGTATAACCTTTTTGCTGCAAAATCAACGGGAATGTTACATTTAATTGCTGGAAAATTGCTGGGTGGCCTGGAACATTTAGCTTATGTGTGTGCTTATGCACTGTAGAAATATATCGTTAGTTTTATTTTAAATTTGCATAAAATTCCTTATACCTAAAACGAGATTTTGGCATCACCAGAAGAATTTCACGCTCTAAAAACCTTTTTTATGAACGCGTGCAGTATATGTATATATGAAAATATTAGCGTGTTAATACTTCTGTATCGTTTATATGGAAGACTAGCAAGATACCCGTGCTTCGCTACGGTATTATACTGAAATTTATAATTGAATGCTTATTGTTTTAGATATATAATCCGCCGAAATTCGCGATCTGACTCGTTTTCTGCGAGAATCCACCAAAATTCCCGATCTGACTCGTTTTCTATTAGATTCCGGCACGTTTCCTCCCATTTTTTAATCTTCCTTTCCAGCAATCGATTTCGTACTTCCCGGGCTATTCCTCCCGGTCAGTTGGGTCCGTAAATCTTTGCCATCTTTTCCTATAATCATTTTAATATGTATAAAATCCTTCAGGAGATCCGGCGTGGTGTCATATTGGGTGCTTTGGCGGCACTGAACCCGCGGCCGGACTGCATTCTTAGTCATTACCCATCCAGGAGCCGTTTCCAGCGCGGTCCGCACATTTGACGACGGTCCGGAACATTATTATTATTATTATTATTATTATTATTATTACTATTATTATGTGTTTTGGAATGGCTGATGACAGCGAAAACCGGAGTATCCGGAGAAAAACCTGTCCCGCCTCCGTTTTTCCCAGCACGAATATCACATGGAGTGACCGGGATTTGAACCACGGAACCCAGCTGTGAGAGGCCGGCGCGCTGCCGCCTGAGCAACGGAGGATACTTATAAGTACATTAAGAACAGTAAAATCAATTGGTCTCACCTCCTTCTACACCCCACCGCCGTTAAGTTTATTTACCGCTACCCCTGCCTCCCCCCCAAAAAAATTAAAAGAAGGCTTGTTTCTTTATGTTTAAAGGAGATTCCAAACACCAATGTTCACGTCTATTGTCTTCAGTTTTGAGATATAAGTATCCCCATAAAAATAATTTACTTTTTTCACTTCATTTCACACTACTCTCCCCCCCCCCCCCCCACCAAGCGAAATTTCCCGCAAAAAATACTTGTTTCTTTAATAGTAATAGATCTTCTAAATACCAATTATCACGACTCTAACCTTCAGTTTTTGCTTTATGTGTCCCCATGAAAGGAATTCAACTCCTTTACACTCCCACACTCCAAGATGGTTTCCCCACCAAAACGCGTTTTTCTTCGTTTTTAAAGGAGATCTAAATACGAATTTTCACGTCTGTAACAACTTTAGTTTTTATTAGATGTATGCATTCTCATACAATTAAGTCAATTAAATTTTTAATTCTTTCACCCCCCCCTCCTTCATTGGATTTTCCGAGAATAGGTCTTTCTTTACTTTTAAAGCAGATTGCAAATATCAAATTTCACGTCTGTAACATCTTCATTTTTGAGATATCAGTAGCTTAATTAAAAGAATTCATCACCATTTTCAGTCACTTTTTTTTTGCTAGGGGCTTTACGTCGCACCGACACAGATAGGTCTTATGGCGACGATGGGATAGGAAAGGCCTAGGAGTTGGAAGGAAGCGGCCGTGGCCTGAATTAAGGTACAGCCCCAGCATTTGCCTGGTGTGAAAATGGGAAACCACGGAAAACCATTTTCAGGGCTGCCGACAGTGGGATTCGAACCTACTATCTCCCGGATGCAAGCTCACAGCCGCGCGCCTCTACACGCACGGCCAACACGCCCGGTCAGTCACTTTTACCCACCCCCTACCACCCAAAAGGCATTTCCGAAAACTAAAAATACACGATTCGTTATGTTTAATAGAGATAAAAAGTACCATTTTTCACTTCTGTAATATGTTAAGTTTTTTTAGATATACTGTAAAAATTCTCATTTTAAAATTTCACCCCTTTTTGAGTTCCCCTTAAGTGGAGTTTCAAAAAACAAATCACCTATGTTTCTTTACATTTACAGGAGATTCCAAACACCCACTTTTTACATCTGTAACATTTTACATTTCCAAGATATTCTGTAGATATAGCCTTTCAAAAAATTCACCCCAATTTGTCACTCCTGTTTAACCGCCATTAATTGGATTTTCCAAAAACTAAAAAATACGTGTTTCTTTATTTTTAAAGGAGGTCCCATATACAAATTTTCAGTTCTGTAATATCTTCAGGTTCTGAAATATAAGTATCCTCATTAAAGGCATTCAACCCATTTTTCACCCTTTTACACCCCTCCTATTGGAATTTACAGGAAACAAAAAATACGTGTTCCTTCATTTATAGAGGAGATTCTAACTACCAATTTTTCATCATCATCATCATCATCTGTTTACCCTCCAGGTTCGGCTTTTCCCTCGGACTCAGCGAGGGATCCTACCTCTACCGCCTCAAGGGCAGTGTCCTGGAGCTTCAGACTCTTGGTCGGGGGATACAACTGGGGAGTATGACCAGTACCTCGCCCAGGCGGCCTCACCTGCTATGGTGAACAGGGGCCTTGTAGGGGGATGGGAAGATTGGAAGGGATGGACAAGGATGAGGGAAGGAAGCGGCCGTGGCCTTAAGTTAGGTACCATCCCGGCATTCGCCTGGAGGTGAAGTGGGAAACCACGGAAAACCACTTCGAGGATGGCTGAGGTGGGAATCGAACCCACCTCTACTCAGTTGACCTCCCGAGGCTGAGTGGACCCCGTTCCAGCCCTCGTACCACTTTTCAAATTTCGTGGCAGAGCCGGGAATCGAACCCGGACCTCCGGGGGTGGCACCTAATCACGCTAACCACTACACCACAGAGGCGGCACCAATTTTTACATCTGTAAATTTTAAAGTTTTAAGATGTAGACACACTCATTTTAAAAAATTCACACCCCCCTTTTCACCCCCCAATATTTGAATTTTTCAAAAACGAAAAAATACGTGTGTTTCTTTACTTTTAAAGTAGATCCCAAATACCAATTTTCAGGTCTGTAATATCTTCAGGTTCTGAAATATAAGTAGCCTCATTAAAGGCATTCAACCCATTATTCACCCTTTTCCACCCTTCCTATTGGGATTTTCCGAAAACAAAAGAATACGTGTTTCTTTATTTTTAAAGGAGATTCTAAATACCAATGTTTATATCCATACACTTTAAAAGTTTTGAGATATAGATACACTCATTTTAAAAAGTCACCCACTCTTAACCCCCCCCCCCCAGTAATTGGATTTTCCAAAAACAAAAAAATACGTGTTTCTTTATTTTTAAAAGAGATCCCAAACACCAATTTTCTGGTCTGTAATATCTTCAGGTTCTGAGATATAAGTAGCCTCATTAAAGGCATTCAACCCCTTTTTCACCCCTTTTCACTCCTCCTATTGCGATTTTCCGAAAACAAAAAAATACATGTTTCTTTATTTTTAATGAAGATTCTAAATACCAGCTTTTACATCTGCAAACTTTAAAAGTTTGGAGATATAGATTCACTCAATTTTAAAATTCACCCCCTTTTCACCCTCCCATTAATTGGATTTTCCAAAATCAAAAAAAATTTGTATTGCTTTATTTTTAAAAGAGATCAAAAGTACCAATTTTCAGGTCTGTAATATCTTCAGTTTCTGAGATAAGCTCCGGTATCCGGATTAGGCATTCAACCCCTTTTTCACCCTTTTTCACCCCTCCTATTGGGATTGTCTGAAAACAAAAAAATACGAGTTTCCTTATTTTTAAAGCAGATTCTAAATACCAATTTTCACATCTGTAAACTTTTAAAGTTTTGAGATATAAACACACTCATTTTAAAATTTCACCCCCCTTTTCACCCCCTTAGCGACGGAATATCCAAAAATCCTCTCTTAACGAGCACCTACATCTTAATATAAATATATCCCCAAAATTTCATTTCTTTATGTCCAGTAGTTTTGGCTCGGCGATGATGAATCAGTCAGTCAGTCAGTCAGTCAGTCAGGACAAGCTACTTTATATATATAGATAAAATATTATGTAGTATGCAATATTTTAATTTATATATACACGTGCAAGCTATTAATATAACCTTTTTAATCGTGTGGTTAGGAACGCTCAGCGTGAGCTTGGATTAGAGAGATAGTGGGTTCTAACCTCAATGTCAGCAACCCTGAAGATGGCTTTCCGTGGTTTCCCATTCTCACAAAAGACAAATTCTGGGGCTGTACCTTAATTAATGCCACGGCCGATTCCTTCCAACTGTAGCCCTTTTCTATTCCATAGCTGCCATAGGACATATCTGTGTCGGTGAGACGCAAAGCAACAAAAAAAAAACTACTGGCACAAACAAGGACACTACCGGATTCCTGTCCAGAATCCCTCATTATGTCATGCTGTTGACAGCCTGTGTAACTAGTGTTGGCTACTGAATGCATGATTCCAAGCAGTGTATCGATTCATTCAAGTGTCCGAGTGAATCGATTCACAGGAACGGCGAGCTCACGGCACACGATTCAGCTTACTCTTAGCGGACAGTGCTGAGTGGCGCACTTACTGGACGTTGACGGAGAGCCGAGCTTACACTGCAGCGAGGCAGTGAATCATGGCACATCGAAAGAATCGTGAACGAGCGCGGCTCAGTGAGACACAAGATACACACTGCTCCTTATCCGCTCACTGGGCACTGGCTGAGAGCCGAGCTTCCGCTGCAGCGAGACATACAGTGAGCCATGGCACACCGAAAGAATCGTGAATGAGCACGGCTCAGTGAGGCACAAGATACACACGGCTCCTTATCGGCTCACTGGACACTGGCGGAGAGCCGAGCTTCCGCTGCAGCGAGACATACAGTGAGCCAAGGTACACTGTAAGAACCGTACGCTACAATGGACTCTCAAGCTCAGCTCGTTTGAAAATAATATCCATTTGCATTCACTGTCCTCTTCTTACAGGGAGGTTTAAATAATAGATGGATTTATTTGCAGTGTTAAAAAGGTAGTCAAAACATAATTCTGAAGTAGCTAGTAAGTAGGTAGGCTATTAGGTTATACTAATTAGTTTAATGAATCTTAGTATTATAACTTAGTTAACATTTGACAATTAAACTCGACTCTAGCCTGCCCTATGACTATGGGTCATGCTCATGACCACTCAGAAGTACCTGTTTTATATTGGGAAGAACGGCTCAGTATTATCTCAGTTCATGTCACATCGTTTCACAAGACTTCAATCATATGTGGACAGACGCAATAACTTAAGCAACAGTATGTTGAATCAGAAAACCAGCAGGCTACTGTACATCTCGGGTAGCCTGTACTAAATATGACGATTTAAAAAAATCCTCAGCTGACAGAAAAATACATATTTTCAAAAATGACTGAGCGAGTTGTCGTGCGGTTAGTATCGCGTAGCTATGCACTTGCATTCGGGGGATGGTGGGTTCGAATCCCACCGTCGGCAGCCGTAAAGATGGTTTTCCGTAGTTTCCAATTTTCACACCAGGAAATGCTGGGACTGTACCTTAAGGACACTGGGACTGAAATTTCTAATTCCTGTAAAAATTATGATATCACCCTAATATTTGGTTGGCTCAACGTATGAACTATTATGAATATCTGTACTAAATTTGATCAGTGCAGCAGCTTTACTAGTTTCATAGATATTAATTATTTTCCAATATTTATATGCAAATTATTCAAATATTCTAAATGTTAAGCGTATCAAAGCCGTCCAATAGCACATTTTTTAAGTAATGATCTAGTACCTTATCTATATATATAAAACTAGCAAGGTACCCGTGCTTCGCTACGGTATTATACTGAAATTTATAATTGAATGCTTATTGTTTTAGATATATAATCCTCCGAAATTCGCGATCTGACACGTTTTCAGCGAGAATCCACCAAAATTCCCGATCTGACTCGTTTTCAATTATTTTACCGCACGTTTCCTTCCATTTTCAATCTTCCTTTCCAGCAATCGATTTCGTACTTCCCGGGCTAGGCTCAGGTATTCCTCCTGGTCAGTTGGGACCGTAAATCTTTGCCATCTTTTCCTTTAATCATTTTTAATATGGATAAAATCCTTCAGGAGATCCGGCGTGGTGTCATATTGGGTGCCTTGGCGGCACTGAACCCGCGGCCGGACTGCATTCTTAGTCATTACCCGTCCAGGAGGCGTTTCCAGCGCGGTCCGCACATTTGACGACGGTCCGGAACATTATTATTATTATTACTATTATTATTATTATTATTATTATTAATGTTATTCTTCTTCTTATTATTATTATTATTATTACTATTATGTGTTGCTGGGATGAATGATGACAGGGAAAACCGGAGTATCCGGAGAAAAACCTGTCCCGCATCCGTTCTGTCCAGCACGAATGTCACATGGAGTGACCGGGATTTGAACCACGGAACCCAGCTGTGAGAGGCCGGCGCGCTGCCGCCTGAGCAACGGAGGATCCTTATAAGTACATTAAGAACAGTAAAATCAATTGGTCTCACCTCCTTTTACAACCCACCGTGGTTAGTTTTTACAGCCCCCCCCCAAAAAAAAATTTAAAAGAAGGCGTGTTTTTTATGTTTAAGGGAGATTCTAAACACCAATGTTCACGTCTATTACCTTCAGTTTTGAGATATAAGTATCCCCATAAATATAATTTACTTTTGTCACTTCATTTCAAACTACTCCCCCCCCCCTAAGTGAATTTTCCCGCAAAAAATACTTGTTTCTTTAATAGTGAAGGATCTTCTAAATACCAATTATCGCGACTCTAGCTTCTTCACTTTTTGATTTATGTGTCCTCATGAAAGGAATTCAACTCCTTTACACTCCCGCCCCCCAAGATGGTTTCCCCCCAAAACGCGTTTTTCTTTGTTTTTAAAGGAGATCCAAATACGATCACGTCTGTAACAACTTTAGTTTTTATTAGTTGTATATATTCTCATACATTTCAAGTCAATTAATTTTTCAATTCTTTCACCCCCTCCCCCCCCGCTTCATTGGATTTTCCGAGAATACGTGTTCCTTTACTTTTAAAGCAGATTGCAAATATCAAATTTCACGTCTGTAACATCTTCATTTTTAAGATATCAGTAGCCTAATTAAAAGAATTCAACACCATTTTCAGTCACTTTCACCCCCCTCCACCCAAGTGGTATTTCCGAAAGTTAAAAGTACACGTTTCTTTATTTTTAATAGAGATAAAAATACCATTTTTCACTTCTGTAACATATTAAGTATTTTTAGATATACTGTAAAAATTCTCATTTTAAAATTTCACACCTTTTGGGTTCCCCTTAAGTGGAGTTTCCAAAAACAAATCACCTATGTTTCTTTACATTTACAGGAGATTCCAAACACCCACTTTTTACGTCTGTAACATTTTATGTTTCCAAGATAATCTTTCAAAAAATTCACCCCAATTTGTCACTTCTGTTTAACCGCCATTAATAGGATTTTCCAAAAACTGAAAAAATACGTGTTTCTTTATTTTTAAAGGAGATCCCATATACACACTTTCAGTTCTGTAATATCTTCCGTTTCTGAGATATGTGTGTCCTCCTTAAAGGCATTCAACCCATTTTTCACCCTTTTACACCCCCTCCTATTGGGATTTACAGGAAACAAAAAATACGTGTTCCTTTATTTTTAGAGGAGATTCTAACTACCAATTTTTACATCTGTAAATTTTAAAGTTTTAAGATGTAGACACATTCATTTTAAAAAAATTCACCCCCTTTTCACCCCTCAATATTTGGATTTTCCAAAAACGAAAAAATACGTGTTTCTTTACATTTAAAGTAGATCCCAAATACCAATTTTCAGGTCTGTAATATCTTCAGTTTCTGAAATATAAGTAGCCTCATCAGAGGCATTCAACCCCTTTTTCACCCCTTTTCACCCCTCCTATTGCGATTTTCCGAAAACAAAAAAATACGTGTTTCTTTATGTTTAATGAAGATTCTAAATACCAATTTTTACATCTGCAAACTTTAAAAGTTTGGAGATATAGACTCACTCGTTTTAAAAAATCACCCCCTTTTCACACACCCCCCCCCCATTAATTGGATTTTCCAAAAACAAAAAAATACGTGTTTCTTTATTTTTAAAGGAGATCCCAAATACCAATTTTCAGGTCTGTAATATCTTCAGTTTCTGAAATATAAGTAGCCTCATCAGTGGCATTCAACCCCTTTTTCACCCCTTTTCACCCCTCCCATTGCGATTTTCCGAAAACAAAAAAATACGTGTTTCTTTATGTTTAATGAAGATTCTAAATACCAAATTTACATCTGCAAACTTTAAAAGTTTGGAGATATAGACTCACTCATTTTAAAAATTCACCCCCTTTTCACCCTCCCATTAATTGGATTTTCCAAAAACAAAAAAATACGTGTTTCTTTATTTTTAAAAGAGATCAAAAGTTCCAATTTTCAGGTCTGTAACATCTTCAGTTTCTGAGATATAAGTACTGGTATCCTGATTAAGTGCATTCAACCCATTTTCCCAATTTTCACCCCTTTTCACCCCTCCTATTGGGATTTTCTGAAAACAAAAAATACGTGTTTCCTTATTTTTAAAAAAGATTCTAAATACCAATTTTTACATCTGTAATCTTTTAAACGTTCGAGATATAGACACACTCATTTTAAAATTTCACCCCTCTTTTCACCCCCTTAGCGAAGGAATATCCAAAAATCCTCTCTTAGCGAGCACCTTCATCTTAATATGAATATATCCCCAAAATTTCATTTCTTTACGTCCAGTAGTTTTGGCTCTGCGATGATGAATCAGTCAGTCAGTCAGTCAGTCAGTCAGGACAAGTTATTTTATATATATAGATAGCTTGTCCTGACTGACTGACTGACTGACTGACTGATTCATCATCGCCGAGCCAAAACTACTGGACATAATGAAATGAAATTTTGGAGATACATTCATATTAAGATGTAGGTGCTCGCTAAGAGAGGATTTTTGGATATTCCGTCGCTAAGGGGGTGAAAAGGGGGGTGAAATTTTAAAAATAGTGTATCTATATCTCAAAACTTTTAAAGTTTACAAATGTAAAAATTGGTATTTAGACTCTTCATTAAAAATAAGGAAACACATATTTTTTTGTTTTCAGAAAATCCCAATAGGAGGGGCGAAAAAGGGTGAAAAAGGGGTTGAATGCCTTTAATCAGGATACCGGTACTTATATCTCCGAAACTAAAGGTTTTACAGACCTGAAAATTGGTACTTTTGATCTCTTTTAAAAATAAAGAAACACGTATTTTTTTGTTTTTGGTAAATCCAGTTAATGAGAGGGTGAAAAGGGGGTGAATTTTTAAAATCAGTGTATCTATATCTCAAAATGTTGAAAGTTTACAGATGTAAAAATTGGTATTTAGAATCTTCATTAAAAATAAAGAAACACCTATTTTTTGTTTTCGGAAAATCCTAATAGGAAAGGAGGAAAGGGGTGAAAAGGGGGTTGAATGCATTTAATGAGGATGCTTATATCTCAGAAACTGAAGATATTACAGACCTGAAAATTGGTGTTTTGTATCTCCTTTAAAACTAAAGAACCACGTATTTTTTGTTTTTGGAAAATCCAATTAATGGGGGGTGAGAAGGGGGTGAATTTCTAAAATGAGTGTATCTATATATATCACAAAACTTTTAAAGTTTATAGATGTAAAAATTAGTATTTAGAATCTCCATTAAAATAAAGAAACACGTATATTTTTGTTTTCGGAAAATCCCAATAGGAAGGGTGGAAAAGGGTGAAAATATATTAAATGCCTTTAATGAGGATAATTATATTTCAGAACCTGAAGATATTACAGACCTGAAAATTGGTATTTGGGATCTACTTAAAATAATAAAGAAACAGGTATTTTTCGTTTTTGGAAAATCCAAATAATGGGGGCGGGGGTGAAAAGGGGTGTGAATTTTTAAAATGAGTGTATCTACATATGAAAATTTTAAAAGTTTACAGATGTGAAAATTGGTATTTAGAATCTCCTTTAAAAATAAAGAAACACGTATTTTTTTGTTTTCGGAAAATCCCAATAGGAAGGCTGTAAAAGGGTGAATAATGGGTTGAATGCCTTTAATGAGGCTACTTATATTTCAGAACCTGGAGATATTACAGACCTGAAAATTGGTATTTGGGATCTACTTTAAAAGTAAAGCAACACGTATTTTTTCGTTTTTGGAAAATCCAAATATTGTGGGGTGAAAAGGGGGGTGAATTTTATGAAATGAGTGTGTCTACATCTTAAAACGTTAAAATTTACAGATGTAACAATTGGTAGTTAGAATCTCCTCTAAAAATAAAGAAACGCGTATTTTTTGTTTCCTGTAAATCCCAATAGGAGGGGTGTAAAAGGGTGAAAAATGGGTTGAATGCCTATAATGAGGATACATATATCTCAGAAACGGAAGATATTACAGAACTGAAAATTTGTATAAGGGATCTCCTTTAAAAATAAAGAAACACGTATTTTTTAGTTTTTGGAAAATCCAATTAATGGCGGTTAAATAGGAGTGACAAATTGGGGTGAATTTTTTGAAAGACTATATCTACAGAATATCTTGGAAACGTAAAATGTTACAGACGTAAAAAGTGGGTGTTTGGAATCTCCTGTAAATGTAAAGAAACATAGGTGTTTTGTTTTTGGAAACTCAACTTAAGGGGAACTCAAAAGGGGTGAAATTTTTAAATGAGAACTTTTATGGTAAATCTAAAAAAACTTAACATGTTACAGAAGTGAAAAATGGTTTTTTATCTCTATTAAACATAAAGAAACGTGTATTTTTAGTTTTCGGAAATACCACTTGGGTGGAGGGGGGGGGTAAAAGTGACTGAAAATGGTGTTGAATTCTTTTAATTAGGCTACTGATATCTCAAAAATGAAGATGTTATAGACGTGAAATTTGATATTTGCAATCTGCTTTAAAAGTAAAGAAACACGTACTCTCGGAAAATCCAATGAAGTGGGTGGGGTGAAAGAATTGAAAAATTAATTGTATGAGAATACATACATCTAATAAAAACTAAAGTTGTTACAGACGTGAAAATTCGTATTTGGATCTCCTTTAAAAACAAAGAAAAACGCGTTTTGTAGGAGAAACCATTTTTGGGGGCGGGAGTGCAAGGGAGTTGAATTCCTTTCATGTGGACACAAAAATCAAAAACTGAAGACGTTAGAGTCGCGATAATTGGTAGTCAGAAGATCCTTTACTATTAAACAAACAAGTATTTTTTGCGGGAAAGTTCACTTAGGGAGCAGTGTGAAATGAAGTGAAAAAAGTGAATTATTTTTATGGGGATACATATATCTCAAAACTGGAGGTAATAGACGTGAACATTGGTGTTTGGAATCTCCTTTAAACTTAAAGAAATACGCCTTCTTTTAAATATTTTCGGGGGGGGGGGGGGTAAATAAATTTATCGGCAGTGGGGTGTAAAAGGAGGTGAGACCAATTGATTTTACTGTCCTTAATGAAGGATTCTCCGTTGCTCAGGCGGCAGCGTGCCGGCCTCTCACAGCTGGGTTCCGTGGTTCAAACCCCGGTCACTCCATGTGACATTCGTGCTGGACAAAACGGAGGCGGGACAGGTTTTTCTCCGGATACTCCGGTTTACCCTGTCGTCATTCATTCCAGCAACACATAATAATAATAATAATAATAATAATAATAATAATGGTCCGGACCGTCGTCAAATGTGCGATCCGCGCTAGAAACGGCTCCTGGTTGGGCAATGACTAAGAATGCAATCCAGCCGCGGGTTCAGTGCCGCCAAGGCACCCAGTATGACACCACGCCGTATCTTCTGAAGGATTTTATCCATATTAAAAATGATTATAGGAAGAGATGGCAAAGATTTACAGACCGGGACGTACGGAATCGATTGCTGGAAAGGAAGATTGAAAAATGGGAGGAAACGTGCCGTAATCTAATAGAATACGAGTCAGATCGGGAATTTTGGTGGATTCTCGCAAAAAACGAGTCAGATCGCGAATTTCGGCAGATTATATATCTAAAACAATAAGCATTCAATTATAAATTTCAGTATAATACCGTAGCGAAGCACGGGTATCTTGCTAGTATATATATAAAGTAGCTTGTCCTGACTGACTGACTGATTCATCATCGCCGAGCTAAAACTACTGGACATAAAGAGATGAAATTTTGGGGATATATTCATATTAACACGTAGGTGCTCGCTAAGAGAGGATTTTTGGATATTCCTTCGCTAAGGGGGTGAAAACGGGGGTGAAATTTTAAAATGAGTTGCTCTATAACTCAAAACTTTAAAAGTTTACAGATGTAAAAATTGGTATTTAGAAACTTCTTTAAAAATAAGAAAACACGTATTTTTTTGTTTTCAGAAAATCCCAATAGGAGGGGTGAAAAAGGGTGAAAATTGGGAAAAATGGGTTGAATGCCTTTAATCAGGATACCGGTACCTATATCTCAGAAACTGAAGATATTACAGACCTGAAAATTGGTACTTTTGACCTCTTTTAAAAATAAAGAAACACGTATTTTTTTGTTTTTGGAAAATCCAATTAAGGGGAGGGTGAAAAGGGGGTGAATTTTTTAAATGAGTGAATCTATATCTCCAAACCTTTAAAGTTTACAGATGTAAAAATTGGTATTTAGAACCTTCATTAAAAATAAAGGAACACGTATATTTTTGTTTTCAGAAAATCGCAATAGGAGGAGTGAAAAGGGGCTAAAAAGTGGTTGAATGCCTTTAATGATGCTACTTATATATCAGAAACTGAAGATATTACAGACCTGAAAATTGGTGTTTGGGATCTCCGTTAAAAATAAAGAAACACGTTTTTTTTTGTTTCTGGAAAATCCAATTTAGGGGGGGTGAAAAGGGAGTAATATTTTAAAATGAGTGTATCTATCTCAAAATGTTTAAAGGTTATATATGTGAAAATTGGTATTTAGAATCTCCTTTAAAAATAAATAAACACACGTATTTTTTCGTTTTTGGAAAATCCAAATATTGGAGGGGGGGTAAAAAGGGGGGAGGTTAAATTTTTTAAAATGAGTGTGTATACATCTTAAAACTTTAAAATTTACAGATGTAAAAATTGGTAGTTAGAATGCCCTCTAAAAATAAAGGAAAACGTATTTTTTGTTTCCTGTAAATCCCAATAGGAGGGGTGTAAAAGGGTGAAAAATGGGTTGAATGCCTTTAATGAGGATACATATATCTCAGAAACGAAAGATATTACAGAACTGAAAATTTGTATATGGGATCTCCTTTAAAAATAAAGAAACACGTATTTTTTAGTTTTGGAAAATCAAATTAATGGCGGTTAAACAGGAGTGACAAATTTGGTGAATTTTTGAAAGACTATATCTACAGAATATCTTGGAAACGTAAAATGTTACAGACGTAAAAAGTGGGTGTTTGTAATCTCCTGTAAATCTAAAGAAACATAGGTGATTTGTGTTTGGAAACTCCACTTAAGGGGAACTCAAAAGGGGTGAAATTTTAAAATGAGAATTTTTACAGTTTATCTGAAAAAATTTAACATGTTACAGAAGTGAACAATGGTTTTTTATCTCTATTAAACACAAAGAAACGTGTATTTTTAGCTTTCGGAAATACCACTTGGGTGGAGGGGGGGGGGTAAAAGTGACTGAAAATGGTGTTGAATTCTTTTAATTAGGCTACTGATATCTCAAAAATGAAGATGTTACAGACGTGAAATTTGATATTTGCATTCTGCTTTAAAAATAAAGAAACACGTATTCTCGGAAAATCCAATGAAGGGGGGGGGGGGTGAAAGATTATTGATAAATTAATTGAATTAATTGAATGAGAATACATACATCTAATAAAAACTAAAGTTGTTACAGACGTGAAAATTCGTATTTGGATCTCCTTTAAAAACAAAGAAAAACGCGTTTTGGGGGGAAACCATCTTGGAGGGCGGGAGTGTAAAGGAGTTGAATTCCTTTCATGAGGACACAAAAATCAAAAACTGAAGAAGTTAGAGTCGTGATAATTGGTATTTAGAAGATCCTTTACTATTAAAGAAACAAGAATTTTTTGCGGGAAAATTCACTTAGGGTGGGGGGGGGGAGTAATGTGAAATGAAGTGAAAAAAGTAAATTATTTTTATGGGGATACTTATATCTCAAAACTGAAGGTAATAGACGTGAACATTGGTGTTTGAAATCTTCTTTAAACATAAGAAACAAGCCTTCTTTTAATTATTTTTTTTTTGGGGGGGGGGTGCCGGTAAATAAACTTAACGGCGGTGGGGTGTAGAAGGAGGTGAGACCAATTGATTTTACTGTTGTTAATGTACTTATAAGGATCCTCGGCAGCGCGCCGGCCTCTCACAGCTGGGTTCCGTGGTTCAAATCCCGTTCACTCCATGTGACATTCGTGCTGGACAAAACGGAGGCGGGGCTGGTTTTTCTCCGGATACTCCGGTTTTCCTGTCATCATCCATTCCAGCAACACATAATAATAATAATAATAATAATAATAATGTTCCGGACCGTCGTCAAATGTGCGGACCGCGCTGGAAACGGCTCCTGGGCGGGTAATGACTAAGAATGCAGTCCGGCCGCGGGTTCAGTGCCTTCTAGGCACCCAATATGACACCACGCCGGATCTCCTGAAGGATTTTATCCACATTAAAAATGATTATAGGAAAATATGCCAAAGATTTACGGACCCAACTGACCGGGAGGAATATCTGAGCCTAGCCCGGGAAGTACGAAATCGATTGCTGGAAAAGAAGATTGAAAAATGGGAGGAAACATGCCGTAATCTAATAGAAAACGAGTCAGATCGGGAATTTTGGTGGGTTCTCGCAGAAAACGAGTCAGACCGCGAATTTCGGCGGATTATATATCTAAAACAATAAGCATTCAATTATAAATTTCAGTATAATACCGTAGCGAAGCACGGGTATCTTGCTAGTTCTTATATAAATGAAACTGTGCATCATTTTTGAGACACTATTATTTACTATGGAGATAGGACTTTTTCGCCTGTTGAAGTTTATTTTTTGTAAAATGGTTGAAATTTTAAGTTTTGAAATTTTTTACAGGCAAACCAGGATATCAATCATAAAAGTAATGCACACATTTATGTATAATGTACTAAGGAACATTCATGTGAATTTAATAATCCGTATGACATATTATACATATGAGAAAGTGAAACTGAGAAAATAGCATTTTTCTAAAGTCATGCATATTTTTTAATATTGTCAGTTGACTTACTCATTAGAACTGTCCTGCAGCATAAGTCACACTCTCCGTCTTCCGTTTTTCAGCCTCTTTCTTAATTTTTGTGACCTTCGCCTTCCGTCGAGTTGATTTTTTCTTCTCAGAGGACGATCGCTGTATTTCATACTTTCTGCGAGCATCAGCCTAAGGACTGATTTTTCTGTCACATGAGAGACTGAAGTTCTTTTGATATCCGACTTCAAGTCTATTGTTGCACTGCACCCCTTATTGAACTCTGCCACAGCACTGCATAACTTACACCAATTTCAAGTCTCTTTCTTGATACAAAATTTCCTTTGGACACTTTCTCCAGATGCTAGAATGTACACTTTCGTTCTGATTCTGCGTTGCACCACGGACACATCGGAATAGTTCTTTATCAGAGAACAGCCTCTGATATACAGGCATAATCTTACACACTAATGGCTCAGAAAGTTCGACCGACATTTTATCATGACTCTGAGGTACCATACCTTCTTCTATGCTTTTGTTATAGAAGCACCAATCATCTAAGCCTTGGGGGAATTTCTTATGTTGTGGCTTACTGTTGGTGGATATGTAATAGTAGAGTGTGGCAGAGATAGCATTTTTCATGTTTGCAACATTAAGTGTGATTTGAACAATATAATTCCTATAATAGCTGGCAAGCTTGGTAATTGTAGCATTAGTAAGACCACATGACCGGCCACCTAACTGCACACTCTTCACTTTCCAAGTTTGTAGCATCTGTCTCAAACCTTTTCCCATTCTCTTAGCAATGTGGTTTACACACACCTCCTTCAGTACTGTGTTGGTGCCATACACCACCCTTCAAAATTATGCGATGAAAAACGCATAAATGCGTGTGCAGGATAATGTTCGGTGAGAATCGAAGAGGAAGGAGCGTTTAAATGGCTGTGCAGCAGGCATTTAAATGTCCCGCTGTGTCTTTAAAAATAGCGGAACGTGGAAAATTATATCGCTAATTTATCCGCAATGGTCAGGGGTAGAGCATTACGTGAAAATCGAAAAATCGAAATATTTGATAATATATGCCTAAAACTCAGTCCCAGGCCATGGCTGCTACCTTCCTAATCCTAACCTTTCCCACCCTGCGTCGCCGGAAACCTTCGATGTATTAGAGTGACTACCATTTTTTTTCTAAGAAAGGAGTTCATAGTATGAAGACCAGATGGCAGCAGCGAGCACTGAATGCTTTTGCTGCTGTCTTACCAGCACGTACTACACAGATGCAGTAGGAGCGGTGACTAATGTGAATGTGAATCGGATCACTGTATCGATTCAGTAACGTGAACGGAATCAAATGAATCGATTCAGTAAAATGAATCGAATGTCCCATCACTACAGTATATGTGACAACGGCAGGCATACAGCATTTTTCTTATGTCTAACTGACCACCTTGCCATTTTTAATCAGTTCCGTCCAAGCACTGGCCGGAGAAGGTTGTCCAGCACAGCTCACCTCTCTACAGAACGTGTTTAGTGTAATTAACTAACGGTAAAGCCAGTTAAGTGTGTCGTTCGCTTTTAAGGTGTTGTGTTTATGTTTAAGTAATAATCTACACACAAGAGACATGCAACATACCAGGGAAAACACCTTGAAGTGCTCCTTCCAACGAAATACAACACGACCTTCAACCGCTGAAATACACACATGGGTAGCAGACATATTGAAGATAACCGTGGATCAATTAGAAGCCCTGCAGCTAGACGTCTCAACGATTTCTTTCTAAATAAAGGTAATTTCACGCAATATTTTAGATAGGCTATTGACTAACTTTTCTGGACAAAGCAGTG
Organism: Anabrus simplex; assembly: GCF_040414725.1. NCBI lineage: Eukaryota > Metazoa > Arthropoda > Insecta > Orthoptera > Tettigoniidae > Anabrus > Anabrus simplex. The sequence continues at coordinate 942,228,458 of NC_090266.1, read as the reverse complement.
TCACACTCTTTATTGGCGAACGCGTCCCAGTCGAAATTACCGCTGCTGGCATTGAAGCAACAAGAGTAAGGCTAATCAACGTTCCCCTGAAAGTACCAAATGAAAGAGTTCGGGCATACTTCGCAAAATATGGTACCGTTAAATCGGTTACAAATGAATACTGGTAATATTATTATAATTCCTTTCTTTCTTTCTTTCTTTCTTTATTAATCTGCTTACCCTCCAGGGTTGGTATTTCCCTCGGACTCAGCGAGGGATTCCACCTCTACCACCTCAAGGGCAGTGTCCTGGAGCGTGAGACATTGGGCCGGGGGATACAACTGGGGAGAATGTCCAGTACCTCGCCGGCTATGCTGGACAGGGGCCTTGGTGGTGGATGGGAAGATTGAAAAGGGTAGGCAAGGAAGAGGGAAAGAAGCGGCCGTCCATCACGGCATTTCTATCACGGCATTTGGCTGGAGGAGAAGCGGAAAACCACGGAAAACCACTTCCAGGATGGCTGAGGTGGTAATTGAACTCACCTCTTCTCAGTTGACCTCCTGAGGCTGAGTGGACCCCGTTCCAGCCCGCGTACCACTTTTCAAATTTTGTGGCAGAGCCGGGAATCGAACCCGGACCTCCGGGGGTGGCAGCTAATCACACTAACCACTACACCATAGAGGCGGACAACATTATTATAATTTATCAGTTGCAAACGGGATTAGGCAAACACAAATAGACCTTCAAAATCAAATTCCATCCTTTATAGTCATAGAAGGGTTTAAGGGCCAAGTTGTATATGACGGTCTAGAAAAAACCTGTGCTGTTTGTAATTCTGGTGACCATCTCCGCGTCGCTACAGGCCAATGGCACGTTTAGAAAATATTTGCACAGGGACAGGCGAACAGCCAGCCACAAGCACGCCAGTGTTCAGCAACAACAGTCCCCTAGTAGCGACGAAGGCCAAGGCCACTCGAGTGTACTACAATACCGATGAGTAATCCGGTTGTAGCGGTAGAGCGCACCACCGATCCCCTCCACTTACAACTGCAAGTACTCGCCGAGGACCAGAGCACACTGTAGCGCACGACACATTTTTAACAAGCGGAGACCACGACGTTTGGATCACGGATTATCTTCAAACTCTGTGCACTTTTAGTAGTCCAATAGGACAGGATAATATTCAAATAGTATGGCGTACAACTTAGGCGGTTTCTAGAAAATCGCGAGAGAATTTTCGCGTCGAATGTGTACCGGTGCGTTGCGTTTGTGAACACGAGATGGCGACGGTCGAGTGATTACCGTTCAAGCTCCGTAATCGCTGGATTAGTGGATCGAGTCCCGCTCATCGCTTTTTTCTCTTTCGACACTGATCATTAGCGCCTCTGTGGTGTACTGGTTAGTCTGATTAGCTGCAACCCCCGGAGGCCCGAATTCAATTCCCGGCTCTGCCACGAAATTTGAAAAGAGGTACGAGGGCTAAAACGGGGTCCACTCGTCTCGGAAGGTCAACTGAGAAGAGGTGAGTTCAATTCCCACCTCAGCCATCCTGGAAGTGGTTTTCCGTGGTTTCCCGCTTTTTCTCCAGCCAAATGCCGTGATGGACGGCCGCTTCCTTCCCTCTTCCTTGCCCATCCCTTCCAATCTTACCATCCCTCCACAAGGCCCACGTTCAGCATAGCTGGTGGGGCCGCGTGGGCGAGGTACTAGTCATCATTCCCAATTGTATCCCCAACCCAAAGTTCCGTGCTCCAGGATACTGCCCTTGAGGCGGTAGAGGTGAGATCCCTCGCTGAGTCCGAGGGTAAAACTGATCTGACCCTGGAGGGTAAACAGATTAAGAAATATTAAAGCAATATATTTTTTGCAATGATAAACATTAGTAAAGAGCCAAATAACACTGGAAATCCAATAACAGTTCATGCAAATGTACCTTTTTTCATTATATGACCGTTGAATTGTAACATATATGAAAGAATATAACCAGTGTTGAAAACAAAACGACAAACGGGGCTCGACCCAGCGACCCAGCGATTACAGAGCTTGAACCCTAACCACTCGACCACCGCTGTTTCGCGTTCGGGCTCGCAACGCACCAGTACTTATTCGACGCGAAAACTTCTCTGCGATTTTCTCGAGAACGCCCTAGTAGTACACCTTACTACTTGCCCTCCCTAACCGGGAATGACATAGACATACTTTTCTTACAAAAGGCTTGTTTAACGAATTTCGATATCCTCCATCCATGTGAGTATTTTGTCAATATAGAGCATGTCCCAAGGGGAACGGCAATCGTTTACCGACCAGGTTTAACAATGGCTGAGTTCATAGCGAACCCCAGTGATCGAGTTATTTCAGCCTTATGCGATAATACAGTATACATCAATGTCTACAGTGGGACCGATGACCTAGACGTTAGGCCCCTTTAAACAACAATCATCATCATCATCATCATCATCATCAATAGCTACAGTCCTTCAAGTTCACAAAATCGAACGGAGAGAACAAATTTTTTTATGAGGAACTAACTATCCATTTTACTCGTGTAGCCGATGTAGTATAAGGTGGTGATTTCAATTGTGCGCTACAACTGAAAGATAAACGAGGACATACAGTGGCTCAAGAAAGTATTGGTCTGCCCATAGCCGTGGTACGAACGGAACAGTATAGGACAAATAATGGTCCATATAATGGAATTACACGTATGTGTATATGTAGGACAGTCAAGTGCATCAGTAGGTTGAATATGGAGCCAAGGAGATTCACGCTGTTTGCAAACGGACCAGTAATACACCGGCGTGCGTCATTACATGCCAAAAAAGTATTGGTCTAATAAACAATATCATCGTGACAGTGCTATCTGCCGCAACTCGGGCTCATTGTGTCTGTGCTAACACGTTGGAAGGTAATATTCAGCCCTGTTTCTGTGTTCAGCTAGCAATGGGAAGGAAAATGAAAGAAACAACCTTGGAAGAAAGGAGGATTGTAGTGTGACTGTTCCAAAAAGTAAAATTGTCAAAGTCATAAGTGAAATTATTGGAAGAGCTGTTACAACTGTTAGAAATATTTTGTACAAGTACAAAAGAACAAAGACAATAGAAAATAGACCAAGAAGTGGCCGCCTCTCAAAGTTATCGGTACAAGACAAAACGGCAAATTGTGTGTACAGTGGCCCAAAATCCTTAGCTAAGAGCGCCGAAGATAGCACCTGCGTTACAACAGGATGTAGGAGTGCAAGTGTCATCTGAAACCATCCGAAATGTGCTACGCAAAAGAGGATATGAGGACAGAACAGCCCAAAGAAAGCCGTACATCAGTACGGCTAACAGGAAGAAGCGACTTACGTACGCTAAAGAGCACAGAAATGACAGCTATGAGGAGTGGAAAACAGTCGTTTTCACCGATGAGAGTAAATTTACCCTCTTCAGATCAGACAGACGGGTGACTGTGTAGAGGAAGTCGCATTCTAAACTTGAAGAGAAGAACCTGACACCCACTGTGAGACATGGAGGGGGTTCCCTGATGGCGTGGGGTTGAATGAGTGCGAATGGTGCAGGTGTATTAACCTTTATTGAAGGGACTATGGATCACAAAACATCCACTAACATTCTGAAGACACATCTTCCATCAAGTGAACAAAAATTGGGACTCTTAGCAAAGTGTACGTTTAAGCAAGATAACCACCCCAAACACACAGCCCTGAACACGAAGCTATGGCTGTTACATAATACACCGCGTTGGATGGAAACTCCACCACAATCTCCCGACATCAACCCCGTCTAGAATTTGTGGCACTCTTTGCAGCAAAACCCCAGAAAACATGCAATATCAAACAAAACTGACCTGAAATAAGCCTTACTCACCGAATGGAATAACATACCAAAGGAAACTACGGAAACCTTGGTACGATCGATGCCAAATAGGTTAGCTGAGATTATAAAGAGGAAAGGAGGGCCTATAAAATACTGAAACGTTCACGAAGGATCAAGAAACTGAGTTATGTTAATTCAGACCAATACTTTTTTGGTGGCAAAGTGAGAGTGGTTGTTTAAGTTATGGTGTTTTAGTTATATGGATATGGAAGAATTATGTTCTTCTTACAATGTACATGTTACACAAGATGATAAGTACTAAAGGATTCTAGTATATGCCAATTTTGGTCATCATTCCCTTCGATTCCCCGTCCTCACATGTAGCATATCTCTACAGACCAATACTTTTTTGAGCCACTGTACATCCAATTTGTCTCCAGCACTGTCCGAAATATTCAAACGGTTGTATATAGTAGATGCATGGGAATACAAACACAAAAACTACGCTGAAATTACATTCCATAGATCCATATCTGCGTCCAGAATGGATAGCGTATACCTTTCCAAAAATGTACGAGTATACTCAAGTACTCATAATATCAGTGTTCTTTCTTTCTTTCTTTCTTAATCTGCTTACACTCCAGGGTTGGTTTTTCCCTCAAACTCAGCGAGGGATCCCACCTCTACCGCCTCAACGGCAGTGTCCTGGAGCCTCAGACTCTGGGTCGGGGGATATAACTGGGGAGGATGACCAGTACCTCACCCAGGCGGCCTCACCTGCTATGCTGAACAGGGGCCTTGGCGGGGGATGCGAAGATTGGAAGGGGTAGACAAGGAAGAGGGAAGGAAACGGCCGTGGCCTTACGTTAGGTACCATCCCGGCATTTGCCTGTAGGAGAAGTGGGAAACCATGGAAAACCACTTCGAGGAGGGCTGAGGTGGGAATCGAACCCACCTCTACTCAGTTGACCTCCCGAGGCTGAGTGAACTCCGTTCCAGCCTTCGTACCACTTTTCAAATTACGTGGCAGAGCCGGGAATCGAACCCGGGCCTCCGGGGGTGGCAGCTAATCACACTAACCACTACACCACAGAGGCGGACCATCAGTGCTCTTTCTGTTCCTTTTATTGACCATCACACCGTCCTCCTCACACCTCACACCTAGCGCGTCTGTCCCATTAACGGGAGGAGGTTACTAGAAACTGAACAACAGACTTCTTTCGCCGGAAGAAATGAAAGAATTTCCCTAAAAATGGGCCCAAATAACTAGGCGGAAAACCTACTATCCAACACTCCTGCAGTGGTGAATCCAAGCAACAAAACACTGTATACGTCAGTTTTTCCGCAACTGATCATACACCAAGTTAGAAGTAAAACGATACACAGCGCATTTCTACCAAGAATTACAGTCGCCTACAACAACAAGGCCAAGTTGTCCATCAGCGACTGACAGAAATCAAACATATCATTTGCTGAAAACATCAACAGACACTAGAAGACATTAAAATACGAACACATCACCCTTCGATCACCGAGGGAATGCACATCTCTCTACCATATTGCCAAAGACGAAAACCGCCATAAAATTAGATTCATTGTTCAGTTACAAACAGGAAGTGGGATTATCAGTGGAGCAACACAAATCTTTCGAGAAGTCACTACCCACCATACAACTGCCTTTGTCAAGAACAACGAGTAGCCAACAGACAATCGTTCACATCTTCTCAACGCTACCCAGCTACATTTCAGTCTCCAATACGCCGAGCGTTTAGAAGTTGATATCGCAGACGAAGAATTGAAGAAAGTATTCGCTGCCAGTAGAAATAAATCCCCTGGTGCATATGGGGTATAATTTGAATTTTATCAACCGTATTGTGATCTGTCCGCCTCCGTGGTGTAGTGGTTAGTGTGATTAGCTGCCAGCCCCAGAGGCCTGGTTTCGATTCCCGGCTCTGCCACGAAATTTGAAACGTGGTACGATGGCTGGAACGGTGTACACTCAGCTTCGGGAGGTCAACTGAGTAGAGGTGGGTTCGATTCCCATCTCAGCCATCCTGGAAGTGGTTTTCCGTGGTTTACCACTTCTCCTCCAGGCAAATGCCGGGATGGTACCTAACTTAATGCCACGGGCGCTTCCTTCCCTCTTCCTTGTTTATCCCTTCCAATCTTACCATCCCCCGACAAGGCGCCTGTTCAGCATAGCAGGTGAGGCCGCCTGGGAGAGGTACTGGTCATCCTTCCCAGTTGGAACCCCTGACCAAGAGTCTGAAGCTCCAGGACACTGCCCTTGAGGCGGTAGAGGTGGAATCCTTCACTGAGTCGGAGGGAAAAACCGACCCTGGGGGGTAAACAGATTAAGAAGAAGAAGAAGAAGAAGCACAGGGAATTGTCGTCATGGTACGAAAAATTGAATTCCCTAAATCCCTATCCGACTACAGACCACTCACCTTGATTAGTACAGAGTATAAGCTTCTTATAAAAGTACTAGCCAAGCGCATCAAAGCAGTACTGCAAAACATTTTGGGTCCTGAGCAACATAGCGTCATGGAGAAATCTAACATTGACGCTGGGCTTAACAATCTACGGAATGCCATCTTACACATGAGTATAGAACCTACAACACAAGCCGTGCTTCTCAACTTAGACTTCACCGAGGCGTCTCATACAGTTTCACATGAATACTTGTGGTCAGTACTCCATAAATTCGCCTTTTCCCCCAGACTAACAGCAACACTGCAAAGTCTGTATCAAGGTGCTACTTTTAGAACACAAGTAAATGGTTACCTAACCAAACCGATACAAATTAACAAGGGTGCCCGCTGTCAACCACTGTATTTGCACTAAGCATCGAACCCTTTATAAAACAGCTAGTGGATCAATTTCTTGGAATACAGCTAGAGTAGTCAAAGATAAGTGCACAAGTGTACACAGATGAATTCTCTGCTATACTAAGTAACGCTTCCCAGATCGGCACACTAGAACATCATCCGTACTTATGAACTACACGCTAGTGCCCAATTAAATATAAGAAAATCGGCACTGCTGCCACTTGTGGCCTGGCCTCGAGTAATAACATGGACAGCCACTGTCGATAGGATCAAAATACTACGCAGTACATTTGGCAACAACTTCCAAGCCATGATCACGGAGAATTGGAGCAGTCAGCTACACACAGTGCGGACAGCAATCAGTGCATACCATCTTCGAAACCTGAATGTAATACTAAAGGTATGGCTTTTTAACACTTTCATACTCAGTGAATTGTGGTACCTCGTTCAAATTCTTCCAGCACCCACAATTATTTTGAAGAAAATAACGTTGAGGATGGGGTACTATTTGTGAAAAAGACAACCTTTCAGAATAGCAAGAACGCAACAATACCCAGAAATCTGGCAAGGTGGACTAGGTCTTGTCTGCATCGAATCCAAATGCACTGCCTTATTAGCACGCAACTTAATTCTATGCAAGACATCACCCAACAATAACTGTGCAAAATCAGTCTAGAATTTGATGCTGAGTGATAATGACAGTTTCCCACATGCCGGTCAAACAACGGCACCTTTCAGACGAATTATCGTCTTCATAGAAGGACTTTCACAATACATTCACCAGGCTCGCAAGAAAGAAACAACAACGAAAGAATTATTCGCATACATAATGACCCGACACACAAGGTCACCTGCTATACAGGTTAAGTACGCTTTACGGCAATGGATATGGTTTGGCGTAACGTGAAGGGTGGCTACCCTTGCAGTGGAAGGAGACAATATATTCCTTAGTTAATGAAATGTAACCTACTCGGGACAAACTATCTCGACACGGGCGAGCCGACACCAACATCTGCGAATACTGTCCACAAACGGATGCCCTCTATCACCGCATCACATCCTGCACAAGTGCCGCAGTTGTATGGGAGATGGACTTTTTCAAGGATATGTCGTCTGTTACAATTCTCACCGCAACCAAAATTACAAGAACGGTTCCTGACGTTGGAATTTTCCTTTACCCCCAGCACCATAAACAACACCATAGTGGGATGACAACAGCGAGTGTGTACTATATCTCTCATCATATCTCTCATCAGAGGAACCAGCCCAAACAGACAACAGTCAATGGATTTCTCTCTTACATCAGGTGGGAACGCTGGTCCTTGATACAGAGTAAACGTTTAATCCTGGCTTTCGATAGGCGTCTAAATAAGTTCTGAAAATAAGCACCAGGTTTTCAGTGAAAGTGCATTAGTGTTACTAATGATATCCCATACAGTGAGTGTGTCCGAGTGACACTGAAGGTTGTTGGGAACATGAAACTATACTAATCAACTTACAACACAAGGGAGTTACCTCAACTTTGGTTCTATACACTTACAATATTTGTTGACTTAGTGAACTGAATTATATTTTGTAAAAAATTGCTCAGCTTGTAAATAAATGCGTTTATCTGTAATTAATTTACTTCGCAGAGTTTGTAAACAAATGTGTGTGTCAGTATTTCATTTAATTTGCTGAGGAAAGTAAAAAAATTACGAAGTCAACATAAAATTGCAATCGATCTGGTCCATTCTTAACAATTCCCTTCTGGGTGCCAAGGTTATGAATAAAGGAAACCTTTACCTTCCATTCCTCCAGGGGCTTGCATATCCCGTAAGGTATTTGTGAATTTTCTCTTTAATACTCATAGTTATTATCATTGTTATTATTATTAGCTTATGGTATTACACTCACTTTACATAAGTACATTAAATATAATCATAATATTATGAAGTATGACATATTTACATAAGAGGGATGAATTGCTTAAATGATAATATCTATATCTCAATACTTGAAAGTTTACTTACATAAAAATTGGTATTTGGAAACTCCTTTAAAAGTAGGAAAACACGAAATTTTGTTAACGAGAAATCCTATTAGGGGGGGATGGGGGTGAAAAAGGGGTTGAATACCTTTTATGAAGACACTTATATCTCAAAAACTGAACATGTTTCAGACATGAACATTGGTATTTGGAATCTCCTTTAAAAATAAAGATACGCATATTTTTGGTTTTCGGAAAATCCAATTAATGGGGGATAAACAGGAGTGACAAACGGAGTGAAATTTTAAAAATACTATACCCACAGTATATCTCAGAAACATAACGTGTTAGAGACGTGAAAAATTGGTATTTGATATCTCATGTAAAAGTAAAGGAATACAGATCATTTGTTTTCGGAAAATCCACTCAAGTGAACTCAAAAAGGGGGTGAATTTTAAAATGAGCATATCTACAGAACATCTCAAAAACTCAACATGTTACAGATGTGAAAATTGGTATCTTTAATCTGTTTTGAAAATAAAGAAACATGTATTTTTTGTTATCGGATAAAACACTTAAGGGTAGGGGGTAAAAAAAGTGAAAAGCTGTGGAATTCTTCTTATTAGGATAGTGATATCTCATAAACTGAAGATGTTACAGACGTAAAAGCTGGTATTTGGGACCTCCTTTTAAAAAAATGAAAAACGTATTCTTTAATTTCGGAAAATCCACTTAAGGTGAGGTTGTAAGAATCGAAAACTTACTTGAATTCTTTGTATGAGGATACTTATATCTCAAAAACTAAGGATATCTCAGACGTGAAAATTGGTATTTGGAACCTCCTTTAAAAGTTAAGAAATAGTCATTCCTTTGTTTTTTAAAATCCGCTTAAGGCGGGTGAAGGAATTGAAAAATGTGTTGAATTATTTGTATGAGGATACTTATATCTTAAAAATAAATATGTTACAGACATGAAAATTGGTATTTGGAATCTCCTTTTAAAATAAAGGAACACGCATTTGTCGGGGAAAATCAAAGTGAGGGTGAGGAGGTGAAAAAGGAGTTGAATTACTTTTATGAGGATACATATATGTAAGAGAATTGTTTTTTTATAATTATGTGTATAAGGATACTTATATCTAAAAAATTAAGATGTTGAAGACGTAAACATTGGTATTGGAATCTACTGTAAAAATAAATAAACACACATTTGGGGGGTGGGGATGGAATCAACTTAACGTGGGTGGGGGCTGAAAAATGGTGTTGAACGTTTTATTAGGATACTTATATCTCAAAAACTGAAGATGTTACAGACAAAAAATTTGCAATTAGATTCTTCTTTTTAAAAATGCAACACGTGTTTTTTCAGAAAATCCACTTAAGGGGGTGAACAGAATTGAAAAAGGATCTGAAATTTTAAAATGATTATATCTACAGTTTATATCAAAAACTTAACATGTTAGGGACGTGATACTTGGTATTTGGAAAGTGTTTTAAAAGTACAGGCACATGTGGTATTTTTTTGTTTTCGGAAAAGGCACTTAACTGGGGTAAAAAGAAGTGAAAAGAGACCTGAATTGTTTTTCATAAGGTCATTTATATCTCAAAAAACTGAAGATGTTACAGACATGGAAATTGATATTTGGAGTCCCTTTTAAAAATAAAAACATGTTTTTTTTTGAAAACCCACTTTGGTTGGGGTGGAAGGTGGCGGTGGGGAAAAGGAATGATAAAGGGGTTGAATTATATTTATGGGGATACTTACATCTCAACATCTGAACATGGTACAGATGTGGAAATATATATTTGGGATTTCCTTTAAAAATAAAGACACGTTTGTTGTTTTGTTTTCTGACTTGATAGAAGATGATTTATCACATGTACAGTTTTATGTCACATGGTCATCTTAGCCCCAAAGGCAATACCACAAACGTGGTTTACAAAGAGTTTCTGAGGTAAATGTGAATCAATTTTTGAGTTTTATACTTTAGGGATTTTCAGACAATGTCCTGGTACAGTACCGAGGAATGATTACTTTTAATAAATTACGAAATCCACGCGAGGGAAGCCGCGCATATGCCCTTCGTTCACACTCAGTGACAATGTGATGGGTTGTCTGCTCCACCCCACTACATACGCAACTAAGAGAAGCTCGAAAGCCCATCGGTCGGTTCGAGCACTTTTGGTATCAATCCAAGTTTTCCGTAGAAGATCAGAACCAGGAGGGGGATGGTGTGCATTAAATAAAGTCTTCCACACATACAGTACTTTGCTACGCCAATCGCCGCGCCATTCATTTGCAGCACTGAAATTGTTTATCGTTTGAATTGATGGGGACCTAGACTGTAGATGTTCCCCGACTGAATGTCTCACGCTCCAGTACACTGCCCTTGAGGCGGTAGAGGTGGGATCCCTCGCTGAGTCAGACGGAAAATCAACCCTGGACGGTAAAACGCATTAAATTACAATACTAAAGATATTTAACTTTCTTACTTACCAATGAATCTCTGCAGCAGCTCGTGAGATCTGTTAACAGAAGAAAATAAGTTATAATTAGAATTCGGAAATTGAAGACCTATGAACTCCCTAAAAAGACCTATAAGAAGACCTAAACATATCCAAAAAATACCTAAAACTGGCAAAAGAACATGAAAATGCGATCCAAATTAATTCATAGTTTTAATTAAGTATTTAATGAAGGAATATTCGTTCGTTCCTAATCTGTTTACCCTCCAGGGTCGGTTTTCCCCTCGGACTCAGCGAGGGATCCCACCTCTACCGCCTCAAGGGCAGTGTCCTGGAGCTTCAGACTCTGGGTCGGGGGATACAACTGGGAGGATGACCATTACCTCGCCCAGGCGGCAGCACCTGCTATGCTGAACAGGGGCCTTGTGGGGGATAGGAAGTTTGGGAGGGATAGACAAGGAAGAGAGAAGGAAGCGGCCGTGGCCGTAAGTTAGGTACCATCCCGGGATTTACCTGAAGGAGAAGTAGGAAACCACGGAAAACCACTTCCAGGATGGCTGAAGAGGGAATCGAACCCCCCTCTACTCAGTTGACCTCCCGAGGCTGAGTGGACCGCATTCCAGCCCTCTTTCCACTTTTCAAATTTCGTGGCAGAGCCGGGAATCGAACCCGGGCCTCTGGGGGTGGCAGCTAATCACACTAACCACTACACCACAGAGGTGGACATGAAGGAATATATGTTTAAAAATGTCAAATTTTGGTGATATACAAGATTCAGTCCTAAAGTATATGAGTGAAGTACTTCTTTATTTTTAGATTAACGTAATTTAAAAAAGTATTTCCATGTTTGTTAAAAAGTACCTGCAGAATTAAAATGATTTTTTTTTCACCTAGAATGAATTCAGTGAACTTGCAATGAACTTCCTGGAGAAAGAAATTGAAATTAGTGTAACAGGAATCATATTTGGATAACCGCACTAGGGCCACGGAAATTGTAATTCGGAAACCTTACTTCAGTGTCTTTGTAGTATATCACAATAGTCATCTCCAGGTTCATAGATGTAAAGGACCATCGGCTTTCTAACAGAATGTTGCGAAACTTCTCTCCACATAAACAAATGTTTAGGTTCATACTATAGCTGGGAGCGGAGCGAGTAGTACCTATGAGTAATCCGGTTGTAGCGGTAGAGCGCACCACCGATCCCCTCCGCTTACAACTTCAAGTACTCGCGGAGGACCAGAGCACAGTGCAGCGCACGACACATGTTTAACAAGCGGAGCGCACGACGTTTGGATCCGGGATTATCTTCAAACTTTGCGCACTTTTAGTAGTCCATTAGGTCAGCATAATGTTCAAATAGTAAGGCGTACTACTTAGGCGTTTTCGAGAAAATCGCCGGAGAATTTTCGCGTCGAATGTGTGCCGGTGCGTTGCGGTCGTGAGCACCAGATGGCGACGATCGAGTGATTACCGTTCAAGCTCCGTAACCGCTGGATTACTAGCGCCTCTGGGGTGCAGTGGTTAATGTGATTAGCTGCCACACCCCAGAGGCCCGGATTCGATTCCTGGATCTGCCACGAAATTTGAAAAGTGGTACGAGGGCTGGAACCGGGTCCCCTCCGCCTCGGGAGGTCAACTGAGAAGAGGTGAGTTCAATTCCCACCTCAGCCATCCTGGACGTGTTTTTCCGTGGTTTCCCACTTCTCCTCCAACCAAATGCTGGGATGGTACGGCCGTTTCCTTCCCTCTTCCTTGCCTATCCCTTCCAATCTTACCATCCCTCCACAAGGCCCCTGTTCAGCATAGCTGCTGAGGGCGCCTGGGCGTGGCACTAGCCACCCTTCCCAATTGTATCCCCACGCGTATCAAATTTGTAGGATTATATTAAGAGGCATCACAATGATGAAATGAGCATGTTGCCTTCTCCAGCAGAAAACAACATTGCTGTATTCAGCACAACAGTTATGTTGTGAGAAAAGGGCATTGAATTTACGTTGCCATACCAATAACGTATTTAAACGTGCCGCCACATTCCGTTCACTCGGTAGTTCACTCGGTACTACCGGGTGATGACGTCACAACAACTGCTCCGCTCCGCACCGCTCCGTCCCCACCACTAGTTCATACTTGAAGCAAAGAGATCTTCTTCCTCAAAAATATTCACATCAAAATTGTCTCCTTTCAATATTTCACTTTTCTTGCATATAAATTATACCTCTGGTTTTTTCAAGCACTAGTTTAATTTTCTAATTTCATTTTATTTTCCCTCTTTGGAGATATGGTCTAAGATGTTTAAGAGGTGATAGCTGAAATAATGATGATTCTAACTTATAATGGGCAGTAAAAATGCAGTCGAAAGAAGTTGAAGTTGCAAAAAAACCTGTTAAGACCTTAAAAAAGGCAAATAAGGACAAAGAAAACCCACAACTTTCTCGCCTACAGTGACCTAGAATGAACATATACTATGTTGGGCCTCGTCTTCGGACAATCGAGGAAAAAAGATTTTTCTTCAAATTCCGACCCCTAGTAATAATATATACAGGGTTATTCACCTAACATGTTACACGGAAATAACTTCGAAACCATTGAAGATATCGGCATTCTGTTTTCATATTTGTAAATGGTACTCAGGGTCATGTAAAATAACGTGCTACTTAGTCTCATGGGGTGATTAATAACAGAGATGTTGATACTAACTCCATATTTTTAAACGGAATGGCACAAATTCATACAGCTGTCCTAAAAGTCCAACTGCGTACAAGTTCAAATATGAAAGTATTTTCAAAATCTGACAGTTAGCTTTTGAGATATCAATAAAAACCGCATTTGGGCTTTTGCGTGCAGCATTAGACGGCGTGCAGGCGGCCAAGGACGTATTGGCACGCAAGCTGCTTCCTGGCATTGATTCCAGCCACAGAACGGATACCGGGCATGTAGCGTACTGTAAACACATTGTGATGTACCGTAACATACCCTGGCTGTGCAACGTTATTGCATGACTGGCAAACACACAACGGGGAAGGGAGATAAGTTGTTTTGTGTTGTTTTGACATCCATGTGTAATAGGTTGTGCTCAGTTTAGAGTCGTTTCCCACGGATGAGAATGGGAAGGATTTGGAAAGGACGTCGGCCGTGGCCTATCCCAATGGTACCTATCCGGCATTTGCCTGGTGTTGAACATGAGGCACTATGAAAATCAATTTTAGGTTGGGCGCGGCAGAACTCGAACCTGTACTCTCCAGAATGCACGCTACTACAGTCGTGCTTGAGCTCCGCGGAGATTAATGCGTGTAAAATAAATGAATGATAGTGTTGCTGCCATCACACCACGATGATTAGCTCTGAACATCCCACATGATAAGTAGAGCTGTTTGTCTCCTAATATCTAACCTATCCCAACCCAAATAATCCAGCACTGGTAACACTGCTCCTTCGCCTGAAATAACCCAGCACAAAACGAGGTGCGCTTTGTACTACACACACACCCAAGCAAACGGAGCTACATGATCACGCTGTCAAAGCCCCGGAAATGAAATAACACCAAACAGCCACTCTTCTCCGCAGCTTGTCGAGTTTCTTAATCACGTGTAGCGGCTAGCATTCGTAGCTGTCGCCACGGCGGTCCGGGTTCAATTCCCGGCTCTGATAAGCAATTTAATTCTGGTTGGAGGGCTGGAACGGGGTACACTGAGCCTCGTGAGGCAAAACGGAGAAGAGATGGGTTCGGCACCCATCTCAGCTATCCTGGAAGTGTTTCCGTGATTTCCCACCGCTACTCCAGGCAAATGTCAGGATGGTTCCTTACCTACGACAACGGCCGCCTCCGTCCCAATTCCCCACCTGAATTACAAATACAGTACACTACTACAGACACCACAATGACACAGGTTATCGGGCACATTCTAACAGACATACATACATACAGGACACACACACACACACATACACACCCAATCACATGGGGCTACACGACCACGATGTCCAAGCCCCGGAAATGAAATGTAATAACCACTATTCTCTGTACCCCTTCGGGTGTCTTAATCACGTACCTCCGACATTATTAATTTGCTTTTCTAGAAGGAGCTCTTCCGGTGTTTTGTGTTATGTTTATTTTTCAACGCATACAGTAGTATGTACTGTACACTAAAACCAGTGACTATTATAGCTTTCGTTCATATTCCTTTCAAGCCAAAGTACTTATTTTATTCCTTTTAAGCCGTTTTGTTAGGAGCGCGCATCTCTGAGCTTGCATCCGGGAGATAGTGGGTTTGAACCCCACTGTCGGCAGCCCTGAAGATGGTTTTCCGTGGTTTCCCACTTTCACACCAAGCAAATGCTGGGGCTGTACCTTAATTAAGGCCACGGCCGCTTCATTCCAACTCCTGGGCCTTTCCTCTCCCATCGTCGCCATAAGACCTATCTGTGTCGGTGCGAAGTAAAGCCATTAGCAAACAAATATTCCTTTTAAACCCTCCCTGTCCTGTCATGAGATCGCCTGTCATACACACTTTGCAAACTCATCACATGTGTACGAGGTGATTACATGCCTGGTATCCGTTCTGTGGCTGAACTCACTGCCAGGAACCTGCTTGAGGGTCAATATGTCCTTGCCCGACTTCACGGCGTCTGATGCGGCATGCAAAACCGGGCATACTGTTCTTATTTATATCTCAAAAAGTAATTGTCCGATTTTGAAAATAATTACATATTTGAACTTGCACGCAGTTGACTTTCAATACCAGCTGCATGAATTTGTGCCGTTCCATTTAAAAATATCGAGTATCTTGGTTATTAAACACCTCATGAGACTAAGTTTGTTTTTTGTTTTTGCTAGCGGCTTTACGTCGCACCGACACAGATAGGTCTTATGGCGACGATGGGATAGGAAAGACCTAGGAGTTGGAAGGAAGCGGCCGTGGCCTTAATTAAGGTACAGCCCCAGCATTTGCCTGGTGTGAAAATGGGAAACCACGGAAAACCATCTTCAGGGCTGCCGATAGTGGGATTCGAACCTACTATCTCCCGGATGCAAGCTCACAGCCACGCGCCTCTACGCGCACGGCCAACTCGCCCGATATGAGACTAAGTAGCACGTTATTTTACAAGACCCTTGGTACTATTTACGAATATGAAAACAGAATGCCGATATCTTTAACGGTTTAGAAGTTATTTCCGTGTAACATGTTAGGTGAATAACCCTGTATATAGGACATTGCATGAAAGGTATAGGAAAATGAGATCAGGCAATAATAATTTTTAATAATACCTTCTTTCAAGCATACAAAGAAAACAAAAAAATGTTTATTTATTTATTTATTTATTTATTTATTTATTTATTTATTTTGCTACTTGTTTAACGTCGCACTAAGATATCGAAGGTTTCCGGCGACGGCAGGATGTTCGTGACACTAATGGATATTCGGGTGTGTATATAATTGGGGCCAGGACTGAGGAGGAGGCGCTCAAGGTCTATATGTCAGATACAACTCCAAGGTTCTTCTACGATTTACGTAAAAAGTCACGGATTGTACATCATAGGATGGCTGAGAGTAGATTTCATACCCACTCCTCTTTTCAGTGGTGTTCCTTTGACTGTGCGCAACTTGTTCCAGACCCCTCAAGCAAGCCTTAAAATTGAGGTATTGATTCCGAAGCAAGCTATTGAGCTAACACCACAGATGTTGAAATGAAATGCTGTAATAAGCATTCCTATACTGCAGCATAATTAAGACTCTTACGATCGAATATTTCATAGATAGCTGCGTTTGCCGTGTTCCTTTCCACGTAACGATTTCGTTATGTATCCTAAGAATTATTTAAGATCAAAACACCATCTAAAATATTGAATTGTAAAAATACGTCGACATAATAACACTTGTTAAGTGAGACCTTACTACTGGGCGCATTTACAAGTTGAATATATTATCATATCCATTCCATGGTAGTAACGTGGTCGCCACTATAGTACGGAGACTTCGTAACTCTTGATAACTGTCACATCGGTGAAATGTATGCTCTGTATTACGGAGTTAAATTATCAAGCCGAAACTTTCTTGCAGAAAACAGTGAAACAGAAAATGTGTTAAAATTAAATCCCAAATAAAGGGCTGATAGGCTAATATTACCGGAAACCAGAAAAGACTTTGCGGTTGTGGAAAAAAATGAAAACAAATTCCAGTTCCCTTGCAACGTTTACTTATTCAGGGAAGCAAAATAGTGTCATAAATGCCCTGGTGAATGAAGCTGTTGCCCTCCGCCTTGAAAATAGTCTGTATGTTTGATCGGTGAAAGGTCTCCTTGCGTGGTACTAAAGTAGTTTGAATAACTATTTGCCTTTAGATCAGTATTTAAGTGCGGCCGGTATCCAGTAATCGGGAGATAGTGGGTTTGAACCCCACTATCGGCAGCCCTGAAGATGGTTTTCCGTGGTTTCCCATTTTCACACCAGGCAAATGCTGGGGCTGTACCTTAATTAAGGCCACGGCCGCTTCCTTCCCATTCCTAGGCCATTCCCATCCCATCGTCACCATAAGACATGTCTGTGTCGGTGCGACGTAAAGCAAATGGCAAAAAAAAAGATCAGTATTCCTTATCATATTTTGCAATTTACTTTACGTCGCATCGACACAGATGGCGCCGATGGGACAGGAAAAGTTTAGGAGTGGGAAGGAAGTGAACGGTGGGCTTAAGTAAGGTACATCCCCCTTCATTTCTCTGGCGTGAAAATGAGAAAGCACGTAAAACCACCTTCAGGGCTGACAACTGTGGGATTCGAACCCACCGTTTCCTGAATACAAGCTGATAGCTATGTGACCTGAACCGCGCAGCCACTTGCTCGGATATTCTTTAGATAATACATACATTTACTAAGGTACTGGCCAAGCAATGTTCTCTATTGAAGGTACTACGAATCAATGTAGGGGCTGCAAGTACAAATATTTGAAACTCAGAACTGTTTACCTACCGAACCTAATCGTCGAGTGTGAATTAACGCGCTCAATTACGCGGAGAAAAAAATAATACAATAGAAATAACCGCTAGTAGAAAAATTACAATGTCATTCACATCCACTGAATACACGACGCCTCTCAATTATTGTGATTTTCATTTGTAAGACAGATCATGGCCAGAGAGTAGGTGTTCCCTACTAGGTGGCCCGCCTTCCCCTTCAGGGGTGGAATGATAGCTTAGTTAGATAGATGGATAGATATAAGACAGATTGTACTTTGAAACTTCGGTAAGAGTATCAGTATATCTGATTCTCTCTGTGGCAGCTGTTGAGATTAATTTATGTAGAGCTTCAATTCGGGCCTGTAAAATGCTGGAAGAAGTTTTCCTCAATCTACAGACTCCCTCTTTACAATTTACTTTCGAAATTGCAGGAAATTACCTGGAGAATACCAAATCATCAGGAAGACTAAGGAAGGGTTCCCCAGCTGTTGTCGCTGACTTTTGAACGAGACCAGTTTGTTTATGTTTCAGACTATTAGAAACGACATTTGGTACTATCTGACGTGCTATGGACTACTCGAAGTGGAAGGAGGGGGAGGGGAGTATGGAGCGTAAAGGTAGAAGTAGTCGCGGGACTGGTTAGCTAAATACGTATTGGAGGCGAATGTGACCTGTTGTATTCATAGGCTGTTACAAAATGAAACCAGCTGTTGTCTTTAAGCTGTTAGTGGATTTCTTCAGTATTTTGGAGGAAAAGCCAATTAGGGTAGATCGCATAGTTTTTGAACAGATTAGAAAAAAGATACTTAATGAAGACGTCCTTGTTCAAGAATATCGAACTCTTATGGTAGATGAAGAATTCATCATTGAAGATTATACTGAAAGTGATTTTGGGAATGATAAAACGTTACAGCTAGAAAATGGGACGACTTCAGAAAGTGGTCCAGCGTTATGGGGGCAGTGACGAGAGCAGTGGTTCCTCGTATTCTCTATCATCATCAAAGAACAATAGAATACAATTTCCTGAAGTTCCTTGGCTGATGCTTACAAAATCTGGACAAAGCAGCCAAGAGGAAATGATCCCCCACACTGGTGCACTCCTGGAGTAGCCCTAGACATGTTCCCTAGACTCAAATTTACT
Source organism: Anabrus simplex (assembly GCF_040414725.1). Taxonomy (NCBI): domain Eukaryota; kingdom Metazoa; phylum Arthropoda; class Insecta; order Orthoptera; family Tettigoniidae; genus Anabrus; species Anabrus simplex. The sequence continues at coordinate 942,209,311 of NC_090266.1, read as the reverse complement.
ACCGTAATGGCACAAAAAGGACAAAGAAAAGACAAGACAGTTATGCAAAATTTCGAAGAGGCACTGAAACGACATGGCAGAAACAAGAATGTGCTAAAATAAATAATAAATAACGAGGTACGTGATCAGAATGCGAAAACAACAAGGAATTATACACGACCGAATGCTACGAATTTGGGCGATGTTTCTTAAAGCAAAAGTTAATCCAAAAAAGCACCTTAATTTTTAATGCTTCCAAGTTATGGCTGAAGCGGTTCAAGAAGGAATACGAGATTGTTTCTCGCAAGATTACGCATACAGTTGGCAGCAGATTTGTTGGTGATGCCACTGATATAAAAGAGAAAGCTGATGAAGTTGTTACGGAAATAAGGCGTTTCACTGAAGAGCATAACTTTACACCAGAGCAGAAAATAAATGCAGATAAATCTAGAGTTTGTAAATAGTTACGTTCTGGAAGATCGCCTGCCGTTAAGGGAGCAAAGATACACTTGCTCTGCATGTTATTCCCAGTGTTGTTGTTGTTGTTGTTTAGTCCTCATCCCGAAGGCTGGTTGGATCCTCAACAGTTCCGCCATCAGCTGTCATAGATGGCCTAGGCATCACTGAAGAGGCGTACTAGGGAAATGAGGAGTGAGGTAGTTTCCCGTTGCTTTCCTCACCGAGCCAGAAGTTGCTATTACATATCAGTCTGCCAAGCCCACTGAAATGCAAGCACCAACCGACCCTATGAGCAATATTTTCACACCATTCATAGCAGGGACTGGCTGCAGAAGGAATGGCATTACTAGCATCGCTCATACCTCAGTCACTTTCATTTTGTCAAAGCCAAGAATAAACCTGAGACAGAGCAATGAAAGTAACAAGATTGCTCTAGCCCATACCAGAAGACATAGTGCACTGTAAACACTAGGTCCCGCCAGCAAAGGCATATTCCCAGTGTATAAAAAGCAATAATTAGAAGCAACTGAGTCTTATTCTACCTGTGATGTTAAAGCCCTTGGTTGCCTAATGAGATCTGTAAACCAGAAACATGTTGTCAAGTCCCGCATACTTACGAGCAAACATGAAATTTATATCATACTTCTTCAGTAATAATTAATCAGTTTTTAGGTATGTTATCAGTCAGGATGTCCTATCTCTTGACGAATACATTTCGCTATATTCCAGGCTACAAATAACTTACGGTTGTTATCTATATTTCAACAAAGGAAGGAGATGATTAATTCTAAACTAAATGTCCTAAAATATATCTTATCTCATGTATGTATGTATGTTTAAACCTCAGCCCGAAGGCTGGTTGGATCCGCAACAGCTCTGCCATCAGCTGTCATAAATGGCCTAGGCATCACTGAAGAGGCGTACTAGGGAAATGAGGAGTGAGGTAGTTTCCCGTTGCTTTCCTCACCGAGCCACAAGTTACTATTACATATCAGTCTGCCAAGCCCACTGAAATGCATGCACCAACTGACCCTATGAGCAACATGTTCACACCATTCATAGCAGGGACTGGCTGCATAAGGAATGGTATTACTAGCATCACTCATACCTCAGTCACTTTCATCTTGTCAAAGCCAAGGATAAAGCTGAGACAGATCAATGAAAGTAACAATATTGCTCTAGCCCATACGAGAAGACGTAGTGCACTGTAAACACTACGACCTGCCAACAAAGGCATTCTTATCTCATAATGAACAACAAATATCAAAAGGCTAATTAATTTTGAACCTACAGTTATAACATATTCCAAGATAACTTGAACTGCCCTATGCCGTTCGTCGTAAATTGATATCGGTAGGATTCTACATGCTTTCCTACTTTACTTCAGAATAGGATATTCAGTTTTATTCCTCATCAATTTCGAAGATAGTTTTAATTGGCGCAGTTCGAAAGAAGAGAGGAGGCATCTATTCCAGAACCATCAACCCAAATTGGGTGAAACTGGAATAACATCCATAAGAAGAAACATGCCGTTATTCATGAAAATCACTTAGGGCATTCACTTTTAAATTAATCACTTTTTAGGAAATGAAAATTCAAATCTATACAGGCTATGGAGTTAATGTCTATCACTGTTCCCAATCGAACAGCTGTGAGCTTGCATTTCGGGGGATAGTGGGTTCGAACCGGCAGCCCTGAAGATGATTTTCTGTGGTTTCCCACTTTCACACCAGGCAACTGCTGGGGCTGTACCTTAATTAAGACCACGGCTGCTTCTCTCCCACTCCTATCCCATCTTCGCTATAAGGCATATCTGTGTCGGTGAGACGTAAGAAAACAAAAAATCTTCCACTGTTTGTAACCTCGGCGCTAAAAAGGAACACATTGGCAAAGTGCCCGAGTGATAATGGTTCAAAATCAAATATGGTGTAAATTTTAGCTGGTACCATTACTTACTGTACCAATTTTAACTGACCATGGTGGTAATCATACATGTTTATGAGCCTAGATAGAGTTTGTGTAATAACGAATAAGACAGGAAACCCAGCTGTACATAATGATTATTTTAGGAATTTTAGCTGTCTCTACATATACTGTACCCACTTAAACATGCTTATGGGCCTTGATTTGAAAATCTGTTTAGCACAAATAAAACCGTCAATAAGCACCTTAGATGAATGATGGATGTGTGCGGTTGGTGGTTGAATAACTTGAATCTTCAGTGTCCCAGATAATATTGTCAGGCGCATTGAAGACATCACAGTCAACTGGAAATATATATTTCTTGCAGGAATGCTTAATAGTGTTACTGAATATGGGGACACTGAACCGATGATGGATAAGCGCATGGAGGTTAATGGCAGCTGCACAGCATTGGAAGTCAATATCAATATTGTCGAGTAAAACTCGTTCACACAAATGTTTGGCGAACTTCTTCCATTGACGTATAAGACGTATGTCCGAATATTGAACAAGGGAAGTTTCACCAGGTGGATTGTTTGTTAACGGTATGTGTTTATGTTAAATTTCGAACAGATCTTGTGGATCAAGTGAAAATGAACGAGTCAGAATGGACAGCTAAAACTTGCGTTACTGCCATGAAGTGGATCATTTATGCCTATTTACAAAGATGAGATAAATATCCGCTAAGCACTTCACGAGTGTTCCTTGTAAATGGTCGCTTGCCTAAAATAATTAACCAAGTCCTAATTTCTGATGTAGGCTGGTTGTACCTCAGTGCATGTGCTTCCCTTGAAGTAAAAGTCTTGTTTCTCAGTTCAGCTTCTTGACGGGGCATAGAAACTACACCGTTACCACCCTAGCTAGAAAATCCCTTACAAAGAAATGTGTAAAAGATGAATGGAAGTTAATACTAACTTAAAGAACGTTGTACCAACCTTCGTACCGAGCAAGTGGATGTGCGGTGTGGTTCACCTAGCTGTTACCTTGCATTCGAGGGGTAGTGGATTCGAACCACAATCTAGGCAACCATGAAGGTGGTTTACCGTTGTTTATCATTTACACTCGTACACCAGTCAAATGCTGGGAATATTTATATACTAAGGCCATGGCCACTTCCTTCCCACTCCTATCCCTTGTCTATCCCATCGTCGCCATAAAACCTATCTGTGTCGGTGCGGCGTAAAGCAAATTGTAAAAATACCTTCGCAACTAAATAACGTGTTGGTTGAAAATTGTTTGTGTGACAGACAACTCAAGCTGACGTGACATCATACTTGTAAAGATCATCAGAGGAAAGGTATACTTCCAGATTTGAGTTGTTAATGTTAACACCATCGACAACCACCTAAAGATTCTATGAATCTGTATAGGAACCACTTTCCTTCCTGTTGTGATCATATTTTATGTAGTAACGATATGTCACTAATCCTGTGGAAAAAACTGATAAGTCAGTTTTTCGCCTTTAATTTGTTTTGCAGTAACCTACTAAGGCCAATGCTTTCTATCCTTTGACACTAACAAGAATTAATTTCGTCATAATATTGAATAAATAGCCAAATGTTACTTCCAGATTATTCAAATACACAACACAGTTCCCGGTAAGACCCAGATAAAATGAGTTATCTTGGTAATATTCTGAATATTGTTAATAAAAGTGGCTTCAACCAGGTAAGTCGGTTTGCGTTAGTGTAATGCATTTTCTGTGGTTATTGTGGACGTGGACATTATTATCTTGTAAATGAATTATTTGCAGTGAATTTACACAGCTGTTTCTGATAAAGAGAATCATTAAATGTGAGTGGCTAACAATTCACAAATATAACTTACACGCTTTGGTTGTTACTTGTCCACATAAAAAAAAATGATACCTGGTCACTATAAAATAAGTCACTTTCATTCATGTTCCAAAGCAGTTACTTCCATTTTTTCAACAAAATCCAACCAAATCATTATTTAAGAAGCTGTCTCATATAACACAGAATTGTTTGACAACATTTGGTGAATCGGTGATTTCGTATTGTTTAGAAACAAACACATAGAAATGTTTCTCCTGAGAACTTTTTCTACTGACCATGTTATTCGCTGGGATGAGTGATAATCACCTGCTTTCATTGATGCCCTTGTAAAGTCACACATCATAAGAAATGCAGGAGATCAAACGGTAGTTTAGATCGATTTTTATCCAGAGCAACTTTCGATAACAATCATGATTACTGTATTTTCTTCAAAACTCTCCTAATTCTTGGAAAACAACCAAATTTAATCCCATATATAAGTCTCGGGAGAGAATGTTGAAGCCCCGTTCCATATAATTACAAATAAAATCCAGGCGTACGATTATTACACATTTCGAAATCAAATAATAAATAATGTTCGTTCCACTACCTAGTTTTACAGATTTTTGGAGACGCCAAGGTGTCGGAATTTGGTCCCGCAGGAATTCTTTTCCGTGCCAGTAAATCTACCTACATTCTAAAAACAATTGATAGCATTTGCATTCCAGTAGTTCAGAGGAGAAATTACAACATCCGTGTCATACAGTTAGATACTTGATATAAATTTGTATCACCGAGCGAGTTGGCTGTGTGGTTCGGGTGCCGCAATTGTGAGCTTGCATTCGGGAGATAGTGGGTTCGAACCCCACTCTCGGCAGCCTTGAAGATGGCTTTCCGTGGTTTTACATTTTCACACCAGGCAAATGCTGGGGTTATACCTTCAGTAAGGCAATGGCCTTTTCCTTCCTACTCCTATCGTCGCCATAAGACCTGTGTGTGTTGGTGTGACGTAAAGCAAATCGAAACAAATTGTATCCAGGCGTTTAGTTAAAAGAAATATGGCGCATGGAATATTTCCAAGTTCTGTATCGGGCATCGCCGCTCTCGGATGAGGTGGTACATTTACAACAAAAAGTGACGCAAATAGTTATTTGTTAAAGATACGTTCCTGATGAAACACTGCTCTCAGTACACAAGGCAACTGTCCGCGTATGAGAATATCATAAAAGAATACGATGAAATGGACGAGAACGTGCCATAGTAGTTAAATAAATACGTGAAGTGAGAGACACGCATGGCAAGCGATGCTCGATGTGTAATACCTCACGCCGTCTCAGTGTTAGTGTAAGAGAAAGGTCCTTCGTAGTCAACCAGGAGATTTGGGGTTCGACGCATTTTTCTTTCATGGGACTCCGGTACTGTATTATGTAACTGCGCCATACAGTATTTGGATTTCCACTCCGAATGCTTACAATGAATACGTAGCATGCATCACTAACACCTCGAAGGACTGTTATATAGGTGCAAAAATGCAACGTGCCATGCACGGCGGGGAACAGCCTTACAATCTTGAGCGTACTCATGGGAGTGCCAGTTAGCTATGAAGAAGCATTACTTTCCTTATAAACTCTTCGAGTGTTGCGTTAACTAAATACGTGTTAGTTCTATTCATTGCGAAATCTGGAATTTTTTAAAATAATTTAAGTCCTGGAAAGGACTGTTTTAGACATGATTTAATACCTGGTTCAATATCCATAAATTGGAAAAACTTGTCGTTGCCGACTTGGCATTGTCTCAAGGAGCTTCATCAAATATTCGTTGTCGAGGGCGATCTCCTCCCATGCATCCAACATAACGCCCCACAAATCATCACGCAAACGCGGGGGAAGATGAGTCTTGCGTTTCGACCTTGTACGCAGATGTTCGATGGGGTTCAGTCTGGAGCTTGAGGGACGCAATTGAGCAGTTCAGTGGATTCCTGCTCAGAAAACCAGCCCTGAGCATGACCACTCGTGTGTTTGGCATTTTAGAGCTGGAGATGTAATCAAGTCTATCTGATAACCTGAGTGTCTGTAGTGTCAGCAGTGGGGCAAATATTCGAAAATTACACGATGATTGGGAAATAGAGCTAACTTTGGGTATGTTAAGAACTTGCCAGCCTTAAAATTGAATTTAATGTGAGAATTACAAATCATTTCTAGAATGACTTAGGCTACTACAGGATTTGAACATAATTTTCTTCTCAGTTGATCCTGGAGACACTGCTCAGGGCGAGAGAAACAGGGGGTGGGGTCTAATAAATTATTAACGTAAAGTAATTGGTTTTATGTCCCATATAGTATATTTGTATGATTTTCTAGGGCGGCGAGTTTCCAGAAATTTGTCCCGCAGAAATTATTTAAGTGCCAGTATATCTGGCTACATGAGGTTGACATATTTGAGCCCCCTCATATATCATTGGACTCAGCGAGGATCGAACCTGTCAACTTGGGCTCAGAAAACCAGCGCTCTAACTGTCTGAGCCACTCGGCCCTCTATCAAACAGTGAAATCTAATCTTCGATATTATCGGAGTGGTCGTGGAATTAATTAAGGAACAGCCCCAGTATTTATCTGGTGTTAAAATGGAAAACCACGAAAAATCATCTGCAGTGCTGCCCACGTTAACCTCTTCCTCTCAAATGGAAGTACTGGGTTGCCAAATGTGTGGTTTAAATGAAACAGTGTAACGAGAAGAACACTAATGAAGCTGTCTACTACTTATTGTACACATGATAACATGCCAGAAATAAAACGAAAGGCTATGTTGTTTCAATAAGAATCACATTGAGACAGGGGCTGCGTTGTATTAGTTCACGGGCCAGGTGTCGTGTGCGGACTGTTAAGTGACCTAGCCTTTACTGTGCACCTTATTCCTTTATGACTTCTTGGAATTTTCCTTATCCCTTTGTAACGATTGTCTCTCTATCCGCTGATGGCGTTACGGAGATGTTCCTTTCAATGGAGCCACTTTTGTGTACTGAGGTTTAGCCGCGGCTTTGCATAATGCCGTGAACTCGTACGAAAAATACTTCTTAGAAATGTGCTATTGTGATGGTAGTAGCAAGTGCACCAGAATAACATACGGATGGAGACTGAAATTCCGGCTGGATTAAAAATCAGAGTTTTTACTGTATTCTATTGAAAAGAAAGACCGAAGATACTCTTCGACGAGACAAGCAAGAAATCCAGAATTAATTGACGTCCGAGTTGTCTAGCCCAGAGGTTTAGCTTTTATGAATAATTAAGAGTACAATAACTTATTTTTTGTTACAAAATATATTAATTCCAAGCCTCAGGCAAGAGAAGATATGCTTAGCTGAGGCGTGTTCGGCTCAACCGGAAGGACGTGAGTTCAAGTCAAAAAAAATAAGAAACGAGATTTCCACTTCTGGAGCGGCACATGGCCCTGTGTTTCAATTAGAAGACATAAAAAATGAGTGCCCCGTTAATTTCCGGGTTTAGTGCTTACCTGTCTATCCCACATAGTACCGAGGTTAAGAAAAGTGAAATCCTTTACCTTTCAATACTCCAAGTGTCTTCATTGCCTGTACGGAGTTGGCTTCGCTACATCAAGAGACTGATGAACGACTGGCCCCGCCGTATTGGGGTAGTGTGCCTTCTTCTTACCCGCAGGGTCCAGGTTCGATACCCGCCACGTCATGTATATTTACCTGTATATGGGGGCTGGTTCGAGGTCAACTCAGCGTACGTGATTACAGTTAAGGAGCTATTTGACAGTAAGACAGCTACTCCGGTGTAGAAATTCAATAACGGCCGAGAGGTTTCTTATATCGACCATACGACACCTCGTAAATCTTCAGGTCTTCGGGACGATCAGTGGACGCGTGGTAAGCCATGGCCCTTCGGGAATGTTGCACCATGAAGTTTGGTTAAAATAAAAGGAAAATAAAACTCTGGTAACACATATGGCATTTGTTCAATAAAATCAATCAAGATCCATTTCATTACCACCTGGTGGAGTATAACAGAAATACGATCTTCGATATTTTCTTTGCTATTTGCTTTACGTGCACCGACTCAGGCAGGCCTTATGGCGACGATCGGATAAGACTTGGAAGGAAGTGACCCTTACCTTAATCATGGTACAGCTGCAGCATATATAAGAAACGGGGTGAGAAATCAAATCCAAGTACAGTAACTATAGAGGGATAACGTTACTAGATTCCATAAGTAAGATTTATACAGGGATATTGGCAAAGAGACTAATGAATTGGGCAGAGAGACCAAACATTGATATATGAAGTCCAAAAAAACGCATTATTTCAGTAGTTAATACGAAGTTATTGTATGGAGCAGAAATATGGTTAGTAGATGATGGAATTGTAACATTAGATAGAGTTATAAGTAAATTTGCCAACATAATAAGGGGGCTGTCAAGCTGTACTGCAAATAGTGGAGTAAGAAAGATATGTGAAGGGATGAGTATACGGACGGATATTGTTAAACGAATAATTAAGTATTGGTTGAGGCTAAAGACGGGGACAGGGGGTAAAATTCTGGGGATAGCATACCAGCACCAAATGAAACATCAAAATGGGGGTTACTTGGTGGATGGAGGGAAGAAACTACTAGATGACACAGGAATAGGATGCTATTGGGAATGAAATTTATCAAGGAATGATACTGGATCGTGTAAAAGGGTGACTCAAAGAGTGAATGACATTGAAAGAAGAAAAATAAGGTCATAATATAATAGCAAGAGAACACAGGCTGAATTTTGTAAAAATAAGTGTAAATATGACAGTAAGGACTGAAATGTTAGCAAAAAGGGAAATAAGAGGGTTAATTGTGTGGCTGATGGGAGTATATAAGAATGACGCTCTAAGACAAGAAATGAGGAACATCCATGCATTTAACATTCTCTCCCCCGGTTAGTGGTCGTCTGTAGCCGGGAGAGAAGAGCATTCTATTCGTACAGCATTTGATTTGTGTGGAAATGGAAAAATTATAGAAAATCACTTTCAGCGCTGCTGACAGTGGGGTACGAACCTACTATCCACCGAACGCAAGCAAACAGCTACACGAAGCGAATCGCGTAGCCAACTCTCTCGGTAACAACATCTTAAGTGACACGCAGGCAGCCTGAATAGTGTCAGATCAAAATGCCTGCACACACCAGCTGAGTCTATGCAATTATTATTATTATTATTATTATTATTATTATTATTATTATTATTATTATTATTATTATATTTAAGAGTAGCCTATACGAAAGGAGCCTCGCCGATGATAGCGGTGCTAAACAATCAAGATAAGAAGAGCAATCAGGTGCACCCAAGGCAACGTCAGAAAATGACTCAAAATTATCTGACGCTTGATCCTTTCACCGCTTGATCAACTAAAACCAGTGGGCATTCACCAGGGCTAGTACTTGTAGTTACGTCCACATACATCGCGGGACTATCCGTCCTGAAAGAAGATCTACTAGCACATCAGTAGTCAATATAACTGTGATAACGTTGCTGCACAGGAAACCCATAAAGAGCCACCGGGAATAAAAACCTAGAATCAAAGGCATAACAATTATTCGAGAACGGCCAAATGATAAATATGGTGGTGCCATATTCTTTAAGAGTACATTATACATTACATCTGCTGCTTTGTCGGAGAGACACAACATCGAAATTCTTACCGTCGAAGCCACACAGTACTGTTTCTCTGTTTGTGAAAACCCGAAGAGAATTCAGTGTTTAAGGAGCCTTCGAGTTTCAAGTGCCATGACATCAAGTTCGACTGTCATGGAATGGCATGGGGTGTGCAGACGAAAGCGGACTCAGTTTAGTTCATGACACGAAACTACAACCATCATTTAACAGAGTCCTACGGAGAAGAGGATACAACCCTGACCTTGGTATTTTTAATAACAAACTAGCCAAGAAATATACCAAAACCCTTGGCAAGGCTATTCTCCGTTCACATCATCTACCCTTAACGTGCAGAATTGAGCCAATTGTTAAATCACCGGGCGAGTTGGCCGCGCGGTCAGGAGCGCTCGCCTGTGAGCTCGCATCCGTGAGATAGTGGGTTCGAATCTCACTGTCGGCAGCTCTGGATAAGTTTTTCCGTGGTTTCCCTTTTTCACACCAGGCAAATGCTGGAACTATACCTTAATTAAGGCCACAGCCGCTTCCTTCCAACTCCTAGGCCTTTCCCATCTCATCGTCGCCATAAGACCTATCTTTATCGGTGCGATGTAAACCAACTAGTAAAAAAAATATTGTTAAATCACATGCGTACCTTCCCAAGCAGCTTCAACTTCAAGATAGCAAACTGGCCTAAGTTCAGCTCTGAACTCGATGCAATCATGGATAATGTAGAACAAAAACCAGATTATTATGACACCTTTATTTCTATAGTGAAGAAAAAACCACCATACCAAGGGGTTGCAGAACAGAATGTATTCCAGGTTTTTCTGATCGGCTTAAATTTCTGTTGGATAATTAATATAACTTGTACGAGACGTACCCTCCTCCAAAGATACAGTGAAAGCTAGACAAGCATAGAAGAAGCCTGGTTTCATTAAGGGCCTTTTTAAAATGGAAGAACTTCTGAAAGAAATCGACCGTGTGAAATCAAACAAGGCAACTGTCTTGGATGATCTCAGAATGGAACATATTTGTACCAACTATATTCAAATGGTTACTTTCATTGATAAACAAAAACATCCTGGCTGAAGATCCATAGGTTATGGAGAAGAACTCGTGTAGTTGCGATCGTAAGAGCTTAGAAGGCTCCTCCCTTTGGGAAGCCCCTCTTTACCGTCGTGCTCTAATGAATAAACAGCGGTCTCTTGGTACAGCAAGGCTGGTAAGGTCAGTTGCGCCATGACACATGGAAAGAGAAAGTATGGATATTTGCCTGGTGTGAAATTGGTAAACCATCGAAAGCTACCATCAGCGTTGTCGACACCTCCGGTAGAGATTTAACCTCACGAACTCCTGGGTGTAATCTAATAGTTGCAGCGTAGCCAAATCGCTCGCTTTAATTTCGAATATTTCAACCTATAAATAAAAATGGATAATCCATTTTGCAGTGGACACCATGTCAAACTGAGGACGTGTTTCACTTCATTTCCCTAAATATTTCCATGATACGACATTTTGCCCCCGTTTCTACTAGCAGAAAATTTATTATGAAATCTTGAAATTCGCTACAAGACAAGCATATATTCTTGTGTTTCTGTTGTTTCGATTTAACAAGTTAGGACATTCTTTCCCATAGACATTTATGCTTATCACGCGCATGCATATCTTTCCTTAATCCTGGTTGTGTTCTGTGAAAACTAGAACAGGAATTGGTGGAGGATGATAAATGTCTGCAATCTTGAGAATGATACCATCCCATCACTTTCTATGTGTTGATGTTGTGAATCACAGGAAAATTCCAACAATTTCTAAGATGATAACGGAAGAATGTGAACACAACTGTAGCCATGTACGGAGCTCTGTAGTGCCGCAATGTTCTCTATCGAGCGCTTCTTTATCATCGGAGTAAATTTGTAGCGTATCTTTCACACATAAACTGTTAAATTCCAACCGATGACGTTGGCAGTCGATCGAAAATTCCATTGTTGGATGCGCTTGTGACTGGTCGGCTGTTGAGAGTGCTCTTACATTGCTGTAGTGATAAATTAGTTAAAACCTATTTAAATTGCTTGACTTTTTGCGTGTGTGATCCATTTAGTGCAATTTATACATTGGCATTTAGTGCTTTTTGGTAGAAATTGGGAGTAGTGATATTTATTTGAAATTAATAACAAGCAGTTCAGTTGGTGTTCAGTAGATTACAGTTTCTAGGTTAAGCAGGCTAGGTAGGTGTACCTTGCTTCGAATTTAGGTTTACGAAATACTTTAGGTAATAATATTAAGTTTAAATTAATTTTAAAAATAAATATCTTTTAAATATCTGTAGGTTCCTCGGTATAATACTTACAAAGGCAGTTTATCATAAGGAGATGTAACTTCCATAACTTTTCCCGTACCGGTATTCCGTATAGATATCCGTTCAAACTATCACGAAGGTAATACTTTATTAAATTAAATAACACGATACGCCTGTAAACTTCTATTTAAAAAGAAGTTAAAGATGTAACTTTTTTGATGATAATAATAAATAAAATCATGAATAAAAATATATGAATAAAATTACTCAAAAACTTAATAAAATTAATAAGCATAATTAACCGAAATGTCCGTAGTATGGGCGCCAGAGTTCACCAGAATGGATCCCTCGAATTTAGATAAGAGCATGATAAACTTTATATCCCAGGGCGTGTACATAATGCTGCGTACTGGTACATCTGCTGCAGGCCTTACCTAACCTCCTGAAAACGACTAATTAGGTAGGAACTGCACCTAGGTTTATCAATAACACTGATTCTAAAATAGCTAACTATATTCTGAACAAATTCCGTGCATGAGCACCTCATCAACATACAACATTATACATATAATACACACATAAAATATTGCTGGAAGACTCCATATTTACAACAACAACAATAATGAAAACAGTGGGAAAACGAAAGCGAGAACTAAGCTACCATTTGTAGATGGTCCGATGAACAATGTACATGTATGAAGATAAATACCCTTCACTGTCTCTTTATCAATTCGACTTACCGATTCTCGTAATCGGCAGTTATCACATCACACAGATACTGTACCTTGTACTACTGTGTTCACATATTTTAACACTTGTAAAGATATTTACACACGTCTGTCGATCCTCAACATAAATTTATGGAAAGTCTGAGATAGCTTTCACCAACATATAATGCTAGGCCGCCACAAGTGCTACACTACTTAATGCGCAAGCACTCTCCACAATCAGTCACTTTCCACAAACATAATAAGACTACGCTCCACGAACGTTTGAAGTCCAGTCCATTGCAGCCGTGTCACTCCAGTACCGTGTATCAGCACCACTTCGTTCCCGTACAGTGCCTCAGTTGTAGTTGTAGTTGTAGTTGTAGTT